>NW_017534575.1:246184-255608 GCF_001853355.1 Bactrocera latifrons
GCTATGTCAGCCAAACTGTATAGAGTCGTTTCTTTCCATATACAGTTCAAAAATGGAAGAAATCGGATAATAACCACGCCCACCTCCCAAACAAAGGTTATGTTGAAAATCACTAAAAGTGCGTTAACCGACTAAGAAAAAACGTCAGCAACTCTAAATTTTACGGAAGAAATGTCAGAAGGAAGCTGATCCAGGCTTTTTTTTTAAATTTAAAATGGGCGTGGCGTCGCCCACTTATGGACCAAAAACCATATCCCAGGAAGTACTCGACCGATTTCAACGAAATTCGGTATATAATATTTTCTTAACACCCTGATGACATGAAAAAAAAATGTGTGAAATCGGTTCACAACCACGCCTGAAATCTCGATTATCACTTTATCATGCGAGAGTATAAAATGTTCGGTGACACCCGAACTTAGCCCTTCCGTACTTGTTATTCTTCCCTTTAGCAAGCAATTTGGTGCAGTTTTAGGCGCAATGGCATTGCTCATCGCTTTATATAAGTGCACCAACCGCATCGCCAGCAAGTTTTCACTTTTCATGAAGTAGGCAGGCAGCGCCGTCAATGGCGGTTACAAGTAAATTGCTCGCAGCTAAACTGGTCTCAAGTGTTGCGGTGGCGGCGTTATAATACTTTATGCAAATAAATGTATAAATAAACGTATGAGCAGCCAAGCTGCATGAATGTACATACTATGTATATTTATATGTTTATTTAATATTCTGGCATTTATTTGCCTTCATTTCCTGCGTTAACATATGTATGGCACCATACTCGTCTTGGCTGCATTACTATTCTCCAGGGCTACATAGACGAAACATACAACGTGTAATACATATATGTAGATATATGTATATAAGTGTGTACATGTGTATGTACAAGCAGTCTACGTATAAAGTCAGCAGGTACCCGGTTATAGCGCGTTTTTAGATATCCTTATATGTGTATTTATACTGAAAGCTATATACATACATACTTATCTATATACAGATACATACATATAAATGCCGCACAGATACATTGCAGTTTTTGCAAATATAAGTTTGAACTTGAACTTCCTCTCCTCTATGCACTGTTTCACCATACATACATACATACATGTGTATGTACCTACAACTGTGCGCATTCTCATTGAATGATTTCTTTCTTTATTTTCTTTGTTTTTCATTCATATTTATGTATCTCGCCGTTGGAGGTTTCGTTTGGAATACACACCCAATTATAAGACTAGTAGCAAAATAACAACAAATAAAATGTGATTTTTTACGTTATAATCAAATAAGTAGGTACGAATATTGCGAACCATCCTTTGGTCGGCCGTTGGCCTTTTGATATACATATGTATGCATATAAACATATATACATATGTATGTATATTTCTTTTTATGGGTAATCTAACAATTATCCATATATACCATAAGTAGAAGATATCGAAATTGTTATATGTATGATTTTATTGCTCATAAATTTTGCATGTCTCTATGGTAAACGCAGATCAATTTTTATTTTAAATCTTAAGTCTAATGTTCTCCCACGCTCAGTATGAATATGAAATCCTTGAAACCATGAGACTACAGCATACAGATATGTCCGTTAACTGCTTCGCTACTGATTTTTTCAGCTAGAAATATTTAAAATTTTATATAATCTTACAGTAAAGTTGTTTTTTTGTCACATTGATACTATAAGCTTAGACATCCCAGTAGAGGCCGAAATAAACACTTTTTCGCGATACATACATACATATATATAAAAACATACACAATAAAGAATTAATTGGCTTTTGGTGGCTACCGTAAGTCGTGGTGTGACATCGGAAATGCTGTAAAAATACTTACCATAATTTTTAGCTCACATCATAAAATCAAAAAAAATTTTGCAGTCGGGAAAGTTTTTATCTTGGATAGATTTTGAATATTAATCACAAAAATTACATTTCAAAAAGGAACTTGTTTTTTTTTTTTTGCAAAAATTTGGCAATTCGGCACTAGACATAATCTGAAAAGACTTTTTTTGATGGCAATCTATCTAGAGTAGTTTTTTATGGCCTTTAAAAAAAAACATGCCTTCAAGAAAATTACGCATAAAGTTTGCAGTTAAAGGTCGACCGACTCGCTGCTTTTGGGTGTGATATCTTCAACATTTTTTAATATCGGCTTTTGAAATTTGGCAATAAATTTTTTGGAGTACATACTTCTAATTACGGTACTAAAAAAGAAATTAACGTTTTCGGGTACTTCCTTCTTAAACAACCGTGGCTAAGAACAGATGTGGAAATATGACAAATCTTCCATCTACTTAATGATTACATAGAAAGTGTGTGTGTGAAGTTTCTATAAGTGGATACTAGATTTGTGATTAAATTTCCGAAAATCAAAAAATCTGCATTCATGATTTTGATATATAATTATTGTCGAAAAAGTCTTTTCGTATTTTGTCAATAGATGTCGTTTTGTGTCATACCATATTGTGTTGGAAAGGTGAGATTTTAAGATTTATTTAACCAAAAGAAAATTAAATTCGGGGAAATTGAAAAAAAGTTACAGATGTTCAAAAATGAGTGAAAATAATTAAGAAATTCGCTATATTTTGAAATTATAGAAAAATGGAAGAATACCACCAATGAAATTTATGAATTTTGCGAAGACGATGCTGTATCAGTTCGTGCGGCACAACAATGGTTCGCTCGCTTCCGTTCTAGAAATTTCGATTTACACTGATGGAATAATGTCTCTAGCGCAAAAATGCCAAAAAGTGGTCGACCAAAATGGTACATATTTTTGTATTTATTTATTATTATATATATAAAAAAATAGGTAGAAGAATAGAAATACGAAAAGACTTTTTTACTATCCAATATTTATTTGGTCAGTAAGAGATATTGTATTGTGTTTACAATCGAGTAAGAAAATAAACATTTCAGGTAAATTACACCAGAACTTAATCTGATGTTGAAAAAGATATTACAGAAAATAATACAGATAGCCAGGTAAAGAATCTACGATTTTATTTATTGCGAAAGAAAGTTGATCCAAAAAATCAAAGAGGCAGAAAAATACTAGAATATATAATATATGTACATATATTTAAACTTATAAAAAAAAATAATCCCACAAAATGATTTATGGTTTAAAAATTTCGTAACGAACTTTTAGAAAAATAATTTAATACTACTAATCTTGTACACACATCGTATCGTACATACTTCTATATACATATGTACAAATACGTATGTTAACGTATGTGTGCACTTACAAATTCAATTATTTTGTATAATTTTTCATATTCATTACTTTTTCTTTTCTTCCCACATACTCCGTACATTTCAATTATAAGACGTGCATGTGCCTTGCATAAATAATTTATTACGCACATCCGTTGTCATGTTTATTTTTAAGTCCTTAATAAGTAATGCTGACACAGGTAGTTTTTAAAGGTCAATAGTTTGGTTGTGAGTTTTTAGAATATTATATTATATTTGAATATTGTACATAAAACCAACTTCCGAAAGATGGATATCCGCACATGTGAACGAACTCTTAAGTACAAAATTATTATCGGAAAAATAGAATTATATCGATAAAAATAATTACTGTTATTATTATTACTGCATATTTAGGCCGAGATGTTTCGCCGTATTTATTATAAGGTTTTGTGGAACAGCGGATGGACTTATTATTTGAAAGGATTTAAACTGGTAACAAATCCAAAGTGAGACTTTATCAACTACCTTGTAAATTATAAATAACTGAAAATAGGATATATATTAGTGGTTACGGGAAGGTATTAGAAAATTCCTAAGTATAAAATTCTCACGTTTTTCATAAAGAAATGTTATCAAAAATACAAGGTGCGTTCCAAAGTAAACTTTTTACTTCTAGCTGGTGCATTAGAATATGCTAACTTTATCGATTGTCCAGCAAGATTCACATTCCATTGATTGGAAGTGAAGTTATTGCGTTTTAAAAGTCAGTATGTTGTGTTATCAGTGCGAAAATGAGCTTCGAACAAAAAGCCAACATTAAATTTTGTTTTAAAATTGATAAAAAAAAAAAATATTTACCGAAACGTTTCAATTGATGAAATAAGTTTATGGCGATGATTGCCTATCCCGTAGCAGAGTGCCCGAGTGGTTTCGAAGCTTTCAAAGGGGTCGTGAAGACATAAATGACGGTCAACATGTGGGCCAATCTAAACCCGTGATCACCCGAAAATCCATCGAAACTGTACATGAATTCATAAAAAATTAGCCGAAATCATCATTGAAATTCATAGAAACATCGATTTATCGCATGATTTGTTCCGCACAAATTTACTGACGACGAAAAATTGCTCAGAATCCAACATTAGAAGGACACTTGTGATCGATTATTTGACCAAAAATCACTTTTTAACCATTAACCACTCCCCGTATTCACCTGATATGACACCGTGCGACTTCATCCTTTTCGGAAAAATTTATTTTCCGATGAAAGGAAAGCATTATGCAGACGTAGACGCATGCTTTTGGACCGTGCAAAAAGCTGTATTGAAGCAGAAGGAGACTATTTTGCATAAAATAAATTGATTTCGTCGAAAAAACCATTTGCTCTGTTTTTTTAAGTCCT
This sequence comes from Bactrocera latifrons, assembly GCF_001853355.1. Classification (NCBI taxonomy): domain Eukaryota; kingdom Metazoa; phylum Arthropoda; class Insecta; order Diptera; family Tephritidae; genus Bactrocera; species Bactrocera latifrons. Next base: position 250,796 of record NW_017534575.1, read on the forward strand.
GTTTACTTTGGAGCGCATGTTGTACTTAAAAATTCAGTTAGAGCGAAGGCAATTTCTAAAACTTTGTAAAAATTTCCACAATTATAACGCGAAAGGTTTTGTTTGAAATCTCAAAACTCATTACAATGAGGTTAACAATATCAAACATCCGCTGTTTGGGGAATACAAGAATAACTGGATGAAAAAGAATAAACTGAATTTACATTCGATATCTAATACTTAAGCGGAATTTAATTAGAAAAGGCTTATCGGCTTTTACTTAACTATAATTATAAAATTTGCTAAGAAATAAGTGAAAAAATTGTATGTGCATACATATATATACTATTTTATATAGACATAAAATATAACATAAATATTTTATTTTCTTTGCATAACGTATTTGTCACTTCCGAAGGAAGTCAATTGTAATTCATAAGCCACACCATTTGCATAGCATTCGATGCACAGATGATTCATCAAATCCCCAACCCCAGATGCATTTTATCACCCTTTTGATGGATAACCAAAGAAAGAAAGTCATAAAAACGGGAGCGTTTTATGTATTTGACAAAGTAAAATTATGAGGGAAGGAAGCCATACATTTGTAAATACACTTCTACGTACATAAATGTGCATTTACAGTATGTGCATATGAATGCAATAAAATTAAATGAAATCTAATAAAATTTAAGAATGAGTAATTTTCAAGAGCATATTGCCGTTTTAAATATGTACATATGTGTATAAATAATTTTGAGTGGATAATTTATAACACTTTATTTGTTATTAGTTTCACATTACAAAGAGCTAGAATTTAATGTAACAAAGTATTTTATAGCAGAAAATAAAACAATAACAATAATAAACAAGAAAAAACGCTAACTCCGGTCGCATCGATGTTTTAATACCTTTCACAAATAAAAAAGTTTTCCATACAAGGACTTGATTTTGATGGGTCAGTTTTAATTTCTTGTATATGCTATAGTGGCCCAATCTAATCAATATATTCTGAGTTCAGAAATTCCTGCTAAATTTTGTAAACACATCTTGTTAAATAGAAAATAACTTGGTTTTATACATCAGTTTGTATTACAGCTACTTATATAATATAATAGTCCGATATCAGCTTCTGGGGTGAAAAAGTACGTTTGCCAAATTTCAGATCAATATCTCAAAAACTGAGTGGTTAGTTCGTGGGTATACAAACATCCATACAGATGGGCTAAATGAAAATTGAGTGCAAAAAATTTTTAAGTTATATGTAATTTATGTAAAAAAAACTCTCAGCTTTCTGATAAAAATACTTTCAAAGCCCGAAAAAAACATTTTTTTTCAAAAACACAGTTTTTTTTTTACTTTTCCTCCAACTTTTTTCAAAATTGACTTTTCCATTCGATTTCTCGTTTAATTTTACATAAGAATCAATGTTCAACAAGTAAGGAAGAGCTAAGTTCAGGTGTCACCGAACATTTTATACTCTCGCATGAGAAGTTTCATCAAGATATCTCAATTTTTACTGAAGTTACTGCTTGCACGGACGGAGAGACAGACATCCGGATTTCAACTCTACTCGTCACCCTGATCACTTTGGTATATGTAACCATATATCTGACGATATACACCGTTATTAGCAACTTCATTGCGAGAGTATAAAAATTATGCTCTCTGAATTACATGAAAATATCTGAGAGATTTACCGATATTTTCGGTGAAAAATTAGCTTAGGTGAGGTTAGGCACTGAGTTCTTCGTGTTCGATATCAGGGACATTGAAGAGTTATAGTCCGATCAAAACAATTTTTCCACAAGGGATACCTCAGCTCAAATACCGTATTTATGTAAAGTTTTATTCCGCTATCATCATTGGTTCCTAATGTATATATTATACAGAGAAGGCATCAGATGGAATTCAAAATAGCGTTATATTGGAAGAAGGCGTGGTTGTGAACCGGTTTCACCCATATTTGGTACATGTCATCAGGGTATTAAGAAAATATTATATACCGAATTTCATTGAAATCGATCGAGTAGTTCCTGAGATATGGTTTTTGGTCCATAAGTGGGCGACGTAACGCCCATTTTCAATTTTTAAAAAAGCCTGGGTGCAGCTTCCTTCTGCCATTTCTTCCGTAAAATTTAGTGTTTCTGACGTTTTTTGTTAGTCAGTTAACGCACTTTTAGTGATTTTCAACATAACTTTTGTATAGGAGGTGGGCGTGGTTATTATCCGATTTCTTCCATTTTTGAGCTGTATATGGAAATGCCTGAAGGAAACGACTCTATAGAGTTTGGTTGACATAGCTGTAGTATTTTCCGAGATATGTACAAAAAACTTAGTAGGGGGCGGGACCACGCCCACTTTTCCAAAAAATTACGTCCAAATATGCCCCTCCTTAATGCGATCCTTTGTGCGACATTTCACTTTAATATCTTTATTTATGGCTTAGTGACACTTTATAGGTTTTCGGTTTTCGCCATTTTGTGGGCGTGGCAGTGGGCCGATTTTGCTCATCTTCGAACTTAACCTTCTTATGGAGCCAAGATATACGTGTAACAAGTTACATCATGATATCTCAATTTTTACTCAAGTTACAGCTTGCACGGACGGACGGACAAACGGACGGACAGACATCCGGATTTCAACTCTACTCGTCGCATTGATCACTTTGGAATATATAACCCTATATTCGACTCTTTGAGTTTTAGGACTTACAAGCAACCGTTATGTGAACAAAACTATAATACTCTCCTTAGCAACTTTGTTGCGAGAGTATAAAAAYATGGGACTCTGACTCCATGAACAGCCAAAAAAATTATCGTTACACACACACACATGCAACGGATAACTTTGCATTTTTTTGCTGTTCATGGGACCAGAGACCCATATTTTTGCACTTTGATTCTTATGTAAAATTGAACGAGGAATCGAATGGGGAAAGTCAATTATGAAAAAAAGTTGGTGGAAAAGTACAAAAAACTGTTTTTTATGGCTTTTTTTTTTGAAAAAAAAAATGTTTTTTTTGGATTTTGAAAATATTTTTATTAGAAAGCTGAAGTTTTTTTACATAACCTTTGTATAACCTCAAAATTTTTTGCACTAAATTTTCAGGTCGCTAAAAAATAAAAGAAATAGTAATTTTTTTGTTTGATCGGAATACAGGTACAAAACTATGTCGCCAATTGATGGAATGGCTCATATATATACATATGTATATATATATATATACATCTATTTCCTTCTAGGATTTCATGGTAAACTTAATATACTTTGTTTATGGTATAAAATTTGTGTGTAAGAGAGATCGCATTAGCACTTTCAGTCAAAATTCTAACGAATAAATAGATTTCACTTGCCACAATGACTGGTACATAAAACATTCAGTTTTATGACGTTTTGATTAAAATATTGCTTTTATGAAAAGGAAGGAATATAAGTAGCATAGTCAGTTTTTTCGTAACTCATTGAAAACGCGATAAGAATTGGTTTTTAATACCCATATTAGTAATACTATGAACACCAAAATAAATTTCCTTTTATGGTAATGTTCAACGCCGCACAATAAAATCTAATTAACCAAGCATGTATGTATGTATGCGCAAATACGTGAGCTTAGTATATGTACATACATAGATATAGTAGTATTAATACACACACTTCATAACATAAATGCTCTTGATAATAAAGCGAATTGTGCGAACGTAAAGGCGTTGCCTCAGTTTGAACGAAATCCACACATTTTACACTATATGCATCTTGTACTTGTATGTATGCATTTATGTACATATGTATATACATACGAAGATATGTACCATATATAAATGTGAAATCATTCTTCGATAAGAAGCCTTCCAGTTGATAACTCGAAAAGAATGTAGTTCTTTGAAAAGCAGAAATCAGGCGACACCCTTTCTTTCGATTATCGAATTTTGCTGTGAGTAAGTAATGTATGTATGTATTCACGTACATATGTATGTATGCACATACTTGTGACTTTTGAGAGTCGTTAGCTCTAAATATATTTTACCATACCATAGGTTACCTCATATGTTTCACTGTAATCACTTACATATATACATACCGTCGCCTAAAATGTAAAATGACGTAATATCACTTTTCATCAATTTATGTTAGACGAAATTACGATACTACTAAAATAGAAACAACTCATATTGTAAATTTAGGCCGATGATTGGACGACTTTTGTACGGCGTCCCGCTACTACGGAATATAATCCGTGATTTACAACAGAAATCATCAAGAATGGTGGCGCGAAAATCAGGGTATGGGATAGCTTTGGATAGCCAATTCAGTGAATAAAATACTTATGTATTTAGTTTAGCATTAACTTAGAACTTGGACGAAGGAAAAAAACTAATAATTGAATTTTTGGCAAACATTTTTACAAAAAATTAAAATTTCAGTGAAAATTCAGCGACTTTTTTTCAAATAGTTGTAATCGAAAAAAAATCCTTCGTCAAAATCTTTAAAAACTGCTTCTCAAAGACCTGTGCAAAATTTCATGAAGATCGATTGAGTAGTTCTAGAGAAATCTTGCCAAAAGATTTCAAGAACAAAATTTCGAGAAAAGCGCATTTAAAGGCGGCGCACGTAGCCTAGGTAGCCTCGAGCGTACAAGTTTCAAGGCTATATCTCCGAAACTATTATAATTTTGAACAATATTCTAGAGGAATTGTTGTAGAATTTAATAAGACAATAAAAAATAGATTTTTGAAACCCATGTAACCGCTTCAAGCATTTTAATTTAAACCAAAAAACGATTTCGTCCCAAACAAAGTACTTCTGTTTTTATGCTGAACTAATTTCTAAGTGT
>NW_017534575.1:255648-259572 GCF_001853355.1 Bactrocera latifrons
AAATTTTTTTTTAGATTGAAAAATTAGAAAATATAAAAAAATAACTTGTTAATCGTTTAAAGCATTCTAGAGGGAAACATCTTTTAAAAAAGTTTATAATGCAAAACCCACAAAGCAAATAAATGACTACGCATCTGATATGAATATTGGAATATGTATGTAATATGTGTGTAAACATCGCTGCCCAACTGCATATATGTACATACTTCTTTATTTATCTACATACAAAGGATGTTTTTGTTGGCCAAACTTATCGATTAACTAAAATAAATTCACCGTCATTAAAGTGGCATGTCATAAGCTACAAAAATTTAAAAATAAATAAACAACGTCATTTAGTGATCAAAACATAAGAATTTCCCGTATTTATGTAAATAAATATACATACTTATCTAAGAAAAACGTATGAAAGACATTTTGCTGTTTCGTTTTATTTTTTTTGTGTATGCATCCGCTTATAAGCCTTATCAAAATTACAAAATAGAAGCATACATAAAAACATTAAAATATTGTCCACAACTTATTAAAGATTCCAAATGTATAAACCAACCCAAAAACTGACCCTAAAATTTAAGGATGTCAGCAATTGAACAAAAGCCATCTCACAAAGATGCATTTTTGTATAAAATAGTGTGCACGAGTATACGTTTTATTTAATGTTCTAAGTCACGCACTCATCACACCCATGTACTATACAAACTGACTCTCTTAACTCACCCAATTTAATAATGCATTAATTTTATTGCACATGTCGGCTATTTCATTGTCATTCCTACTTTACTCTTATTCTATGCATTAAATATTAACCAAGGCTCTCTTTTCATTATTCATCACTCAGTTGACCTTTTCAGAACAATGCAGTGCAATGGGATTCTACACAAATACATACATATGTACATATATTTTTACAAACACATAAAAGTACACATCTTTAGGCTAAAATTAATCCAACAATATAATATATTACAACTTCTTTTATACGCATTTAAAATGCGTAGAGTTACCATATAACTATACACATATGTGTAACATACACTATATTATTATATATACATATTTTCTTACGTATCCTGAATAGCTGGAATTCCGAATAATATTTTTCGGACTTAATTAAATGTGATTTCCAGTTTTAAAGCTAAGACCCAAAGTCTTGCAATAAAAGGAAAAGCGTAACGTCGCCAGGACTCTGTAGGTGTTTTAAGTCACCGTACTGTCCCAAATAATCTTTACATGCTGAAAACTAATTAAATTTTCAACTCCCAAACACGTTTATTTATATATGTTTGTGATAATGCACCATGTTGCATTAATTTTTTCACAAAATCATATTATTTAAATAGAAATAAAATGAAATTATTCAATTCAAGAGTTCAAATTGGCAACTCTATATAAAAAATAGTTGTCTCACTGTTTTTCAAATACATTAACACTAGGCAATGTTAAGTAAATGTACGGGTATAAAACTTAAAACACCCTCAATTTGATGAGGGTGGCGCTATGAAAAAAAAATAAACCCTCACCCAAAATTACTATTTGCTAAATCCTACCCCAAAACGTATTAACTTCTACAAGTCGCGATAGAGAAATTCCTGGAAAATTCCTAGATAAAAAGGTCATTCACCTGTCTTATGAACAATTGAAATTATTTCAGGGTAGTTTTAACGAAGATTTTCATTTTGTTGACAATTGAAAATAGTTATTTTAATTTAAATCGTATGTCTAGAAAATACACAGAAAAAGAGTTTATGTTAATAAAAGTTAAAATTGAACAATTTTTCTAAATATAACATAATTTTGAACGATAACTTTGCTGAACTAAAGCTAAGTTCTTGTGAAAAAGAAAAGTTATTTACTGAAAGAAGAAGTTTTGGTTACCATTTACGATAATTGTGACTTATATTTGAGTTGGAATAAGTTTTCAAAATACAATTTGCGTTCCACAGTAAACAGGACTTTTTGAATGTAGCGCCCCCTGGTGGCGCCATTAATTTGTCGACTAGTGCGTTAGATCTTTACCGATTTCCCAGTGAGAATTTCATGACATTTCAGCGATTGGAAGTGAAGTCATTGCGATTTCAGTATCAGTAAGTTTGTGTGCGTAAATGAGCTTCGAACAAACAAAAGCCAACATTAAATTTGGCTTTTAAATTTGGTAAAACTATTACCGAAACGTTTCAATTGATTAAACAAGTTTATGGCGATGATTGCCTATCCCGTAGCAGAGTGCACGAGTGGTTTCAACATTTTCAAAATGGTCGTAAGAATATAAATGACGATCAACATGTGGGCTTTGTGCGTGAATTCATCAAAAATCTGCCGAAATCATCATTGAAATTCATGGAAATGGAATTGAACATCCCCAACATTTGGCTTAGGAATGGCCAAAAATTGCTCAGAATCCAACATTCGAAGGACGATTATTATACCAAAAATCACATTTTAACCATTAACCACTCCTCGTATTCACCTGATATGGCATCGTGCGACTTCTTCCTTTTCGGAAAAATGCGTTTGCTCATGAAAGGAAAGCTTTATGCAGACGTAGACGCCATTCACAAGGCTTGCACCGGCATACTGGCGGCCATACCGGTCAACGAGCTAAAACACTCGTTCGATATGCTTTTGGACCGTGCAAAAAGCTGTATTGATCTGCTTGATAAAATATAAATAAATATAATAATAAAGTTGCTCTGTTTTTTTTTTAAGTCCTGTTTACTTTGGAACGCACGTTGTACTCTTCACAATGATATTATATTTGTCTACTAATTTTCAAAGTATCGTGAATCGCTTCTTGGATAGTATTATATGCAGCTTTCGACTCGCTGCAAGTAAACTTTTCTAAAGTTATTCAATTGTGTATTTTGTCACCCGAAAATAAATTTTTAGTGCAGCGTGATTGATCAATTAGTTTCTTCTTCATGTCAAATAAGGTGCCCTGTCTGGACATCATGCTTCGTAAAATTGGGCTAGTGGAAAATTTAATTATTACGATGAATTCTATGGAATCATCAGTCAAGGTCTGAAAGCATCTGAAATGTTCAAGATTAATGATATAAACTTGAACATTGTCTGGCGATTTGTACAATGGAAAAAGAACTGAACATTTTTTAAAATTTTGTGTTTCAAATCCAACAACTTCAATGAAATCAATGCAAATATAACAGAGATATCTTGAAGTATTTACTTTATCACGACCACAATTATTTGAGTGGCACAAAGGTCGTTAAGTCGAAAACATGCCTCATGCGAGTCATTCATCGATCTCTGTTAATATAGTTAATACAGATGCAAGTTAAAGAAATAGTGCTTAAAATGGTCTTGTTGACACTATAGAGATCTCAACATCTCTCATGGAACGATTCATCACATTTTGGTTAATGCTTTGGGTATGTGTGAATGCTAGATTCTTATCAAAAGACCTGAATCTTTTGCAAAGGTGATTCCGAGAAGAAGTTGCAAACGAAATGCTTGACAACGTAGTTCAGAATCCTACATCCGTCAAACGCATCATTACAGGTGACGAATCTTGGATTTATGAATATGACGTCTAAACTGTCAAACAACTTAGCAAATAACGTTTCAAAAATGCGCCGAAACCGTAAAACCCTGAAGGCCATCATAACCCTGGCTTAAAACAAGGTTATTGCTTTAAGACATACTTGTACTGGCTCAAAACTTTGAAGGCGACAATAAATATTAGTATTAAACAAGAAAAAACGTTAACTTCAGTTAAACCGAAGCTAAATACCCTTCACAAGTGCATTTCTGTTAGTAATTATGTGTTCAGTTTGTATGGAAGCTATATGCTAGCTATAGTAATCCGATCTGAAAATTTTTTTCGGAGATTATATTATTACCTTAAGCAGTAATCCAAGCCAAATTTCGTGAAGATACCACGTCAAATGTGAAAGTTTTCCATACATG
>NW_017534575.1:260152-271317 GCF_001853355.1 Bactrocera latifrons
GGCTAAATCGAATCAGCTCAACATACTGATCATTTATAGGGTCTTCTTCTGGGTATTACAAACTTCGTGACAAAATTAATATACCCTGTTCGGGGTATAAAAACGGGAAAATGTTGAGTGCCAAATTTCATCAGATGGTTTGTAGTCGAACTACATTATCGTTAATTTAATGCTTAATGTTAAAGAATAGAAAATCAGTCATACTAAAATTTTCTGAAACGTTACTTCTTGTTGTACAATGATATAAAATATGAATTACATTTTTTCTATGATTTTCGGTTAATTGCGAAGATATTAAAGCTAATTAGTTAATTGCAACAAAACAAAAAGAAAATGTATTAATTTCAAGTGGTAAAAAACAATAACTTTATAAAAAGAAGGTACTTAAATATTTCATTGCCAAGCGAAATGTTAGCGTTTCGAATTTTAAAAATTTTAAATTAATTGCAGACAAAGTACATTGTATTTAAGAGTAGTATATGCCATGTATGTATGTACATATATGTATATGAATGTACGCACAAGCCTAATAAAAGAGCTCGTGATGAACGATTCTGTTTACGGTCTGTTTGGTCCAATGAAAGTGCACGCACCTTCAACCAAATTTATACTTTAATTGTTTTACAATATTTTTCTTACTATTTTTTGCACAATTTGCACGTTATCTCCCTCCGCCTTCCTTGCCGACATTGCGTCGTAATAACTAAGTAGGTAGATAATGTTTTGCTACATCAGCTGCTTTCAACATATTTGGCATTTTCAAAGTCGAGTTTAGTAACCATTTACTTGTTTCTTTCTTATTTTACTTGTTTGCATTTTTTAACACAACAAAAAATTGCTTTACATCAGCTTAACACATCACGGCCACCCACTTCGTGTGCAAAGTACGATCGAAAGTGCATCAATTTAGACACTTAGGCATTTATGATTTTGTTAAGTGTTAAATTAATTACAATTAATCAAAGAGAAAAATCATTTCTGGGTTTAGGGGAAAATATGCATTTCCTGTCTGTCGGTGATTAATGATTCCATTCGCGTCTATTTTTTATTTGTGAAGTGATTTGCTGAAGAGCAAGGTTCGTTTATCTCTGTCGAATGTTCACGTGCTTGCAAACAAATCAACACCACAGTACACGCACGACTTACTATTGTAGACCAAATTAATAGTTTTTGTTAATTTGAGGTTTTACGGCAAAAATTAAAAATTTAGCACCTCGCATTACGTCAGTTGAAATATAATTTTCGGATTTGTTAAAATTTTCTAAATGTTTTTATACATTTTAAGTATTTGAATTTAAAAATAATAGTTGCAAGAGATATTCAGTTTTAACTTTATTGTCTAGGAATAATTGTACCCAGACTTTTATATATTCTGCCGTTCTAAGCCATTCGTGCAAGAAGGCGTCTGCAGCATAGTGTTAATAAATATTGAGCAGCTGCAATTAGTATTATCACGCAAATTTACTTGCTAGCATGATTTGGCGAATTCATAATCAAAACTTCTGTAGATGTTACTCACATTCTATGTTTATACAAAAGATATATAGAAATTAATTTCTATAACTTCATTATTAAAAAACTTCAATTTATTTGAAAATATACTACTATATACCATAATTACTTTCAAAGGTAAATTGGACGATGGCCACGTCACCACCCACTTTTTGGTGAAATCCCATATCTAGGGACCCGACCAACCGATTTTGACAAAATTTAGTACGTGATTTTCTTTTCATATTTACATGTCATAGCGTAATTAGCGAAATTGAACTACAACCAAGCCCCTTATAAAACAATTTAAATTAATATAACAGGATATTATCTTCCTTTAAAGTATTCCACCTCATGACTAAAAATTGTCCAAATAAAACCAAAACTGGTCAAGCACCTAAGTACCGAATATGTTGAAACCAGTATCTATAGTTAACTTTTGACCTAAAATATCAGTCAATTTGTGAGATATACATTTGAAATTCAGGAAGAATTCTTTCGTGATAATAGTATTTCTGTGTAATAAAAATCGGGTCAATACTTCCCTGAGCGCCCATATACCTAACATAAATATTTTCGAACTTTACGGTGACTTTATGCTAAATATATGGCCAATAGTTGAGTTATCTCAATGAAAATAATAGAGCATGATACACTATTATCTTTGTGCCCAAAATGGACAAAATTAAGCGAAAACTTGACCCAGCCTCCATGGAACTAATAACAGGATTTTTGAACATCCAGCTGACTTTACGCCATGTGATTGCATGTGAGGTACTTTAATAAAACCCAAAGGATTTTTTTTGGTATGTGACTTGATAATAATTAGTAGATAAAATCGGGTTAATACACCCCAAATTCATATGTCAGTAATTGTGTGGGTTATGTATAGTATATTACGTTTTACACCTTAAAATGTTTCCTGTGCTTGAATTTTTGCAAGTTGCAAGAGTATAAAATGTTCGGTTCCACACTTATCCCTTCCTTACTTCTTTTCATACTGTATATGTATATTGGATAGTCGAAAAAGTCTTTTCGTATTTTGTCAATAGATGTTGCAGTCGTATATCTCCAGTCTTACCTATCACATTGTGTCATATAGTGTAAAGGTGAGATTTTAAACTTCATTGAACCAAAAAAAATCAAATTCGGGTAAGTTGAAAAAAATTACAGCTGTTCAAAAATTAGTGAAAATAATGAAGAAATTCGCTATATTTTTTAATTTTTGCATAAAAAAGGGAAGAATGTCACGCAAGCCACCAATGAAATTTACGAAGCTTACGGAAACGATGTTGTATCAGTCGTGTAGCACAACAGTGGTTCGCTCGCTTCAGTGCTGGAAATTTCAAAGTATACTTATAAATGTTTTATACTGATGGAATAATATCCGTAGCGGAAAAAATATAAATATAAAAAAATTAAGTTAAAGTATGATTAAAAATACGAAAAGACTTTTTCGACTATCCAATAAAACTCCATACAATTGCCTAACAGTTTTTTGTTCTAATCAAGAATTTCGTCATGTCAAAAACGGCTAAAATATTGGGCGAAATTTATCTTTTTTAATGCACCAATTTTGTAAATATTTGACTTTCCTATCGACCGTATGTCATTGAGCGGTCATTATCTTCTATCAGCGAAATTTTATAGGTTTGAAGAAGTCGGAATCACTGCAGCGGTGAAACACATATTTTTAACCTTCGAAAATTTAAAACATTTAACTTTTTTAGGTATGTACATATGTATATTCATAATTATGTATAAAAATACCCTCAAATTTTCAAAACAACTGATACAGAAATATATTAGGTTGTCAAAAAAGTCTTGCGGTATTTTATTTTTAGAAAGCTCATTTCACGCGCTAACACGTGTTTGATTGATTGTTATTTCATTTAAGTCGTTCGTGAGTTATAGCGTCGAAAGCATGGGGCAAAATAAGGAGAAAATACGGCATATTTTACAGTACTACTACGATAAAGGCAAATATGCATCTCAAGCCGCCAATAAAATTTGTGCAGTTTATGGACTAGATACAGTTTCCATTTCCACCGCACAACGATGGTTTCAACGTTTTCGTTCTAGTGTAGAGGTGGTCGAAGATGCGCCACGCTCCGGAAGGCCTGTCGTCGAAAATTGATAAAATCGCTGAATTGGTCGAAAGAGACCGGCATAGTAGCAGCCATAGCATCGGTCAAGAGCTGGGCATGAGTCATCAAAAAAATTTTTATGAACAATTGAAAATTCAATACAAATATCACAAGAAATACCGCAATACTTTTTTGACAACCTATTATTTTTTTAATCCCCAAAAATCGCCCTATTTATGCTGACCTTAAAGTGATATGAAGTAAATACTTAAATACTACGTTTTTCACGTATTTAGTACTTACATACATATGTATGTATGTAAATTTTATATCAATTTGATGGTCACCAAATTGCTATAAACAAGATGGTCAAAGTTAAAGTTAAAGTCAAATTATTTGCTTTCACACACATACATAAATACATATCCATGTGCTAATAAATATTTAAACGGCAATAACCTACGCAAAATGTATATATGTATCTATATATATAATTTCTGTATGTGGGCAAAGAATTTTGTTTTCAAAATAGCAAAACTAAATAAATTATTATTAAAGAAATCATAACTTCACAAATTGCAAAAAAAAAATTGTAAATATTTGTTTTGTGTATAGTTGTATATACCTATGTATGTAAATGTACTACGTGTACACGATTGGAGTATACGAGAGAATTGTAAATTAAAATTTAATGCCGTTAAATTTAATATAACTAAGTAGACATAAGATACTCAATAGTATGGTTGGATAAACCTAATTCGTTTGTTTAGGTGTTTCATTCAAGGCATACCCGTCCGTTTACACACCCTGATTGTGAGCGTGATAAAGTATGAAATCACTCACGTGAGACGTTGCATCGCATTTTCTACACTTTTAACTTTGTATTGTGTTTATAATTTTTGTTAAAAAATCAAAACATAACCATATATGATCATGAGCACGTACACATAATTACTGATGACGTATGTATATACCTTCACTTACAATAATGGTTACTTACTGTGAGAGTATGTCTGTGATTTGTGTAGGTTTTGCATACCACAAAAACAATAAAGTTGTGCTTATTTGGTGGGTCAGCACAAATTCGTCACAAAGTGTTGGGCCACACCCTTTGACGATTATCAATGATGACGAAGAAGGCACCGCTGACAACAATGATGATAATGAAGTTGACAAAACGACAACTGTAACGCCTTGATAAATTTCCGAGTACTCAATACAATGCACATAGTCATCGCTATACAGGATTACGTTGAGCATTGTTTGGGGCTGTAGACGTCTAAACGTCAGTCACCAAATGGAATAATAAATGCTTTCACTGGTTAAGCACAAATGTACTTACATACATACATATGTATGTATATATAAGAGCTAATCGGTATTGAAATAACAAGCTGTGAGATATGTTATTAGCTAAATATTTATGTACATATGTATAGTATGTATAATAAACGATAGCATATGGTGATTGATAAGTTTTTAATGCCATACGACATATGTATGTATGTTGGCCTGAGACTGGTATTTGTATCGAGTTTAAAAACAAAAATCTTTTGAAATCCATTAGAATAAAACTATAATTTTAAAGGACTAATATTGAAAATTCTGGTAGAAACAAACCGTGGATTCAAAATGTCCTCTGATATTCTATCACCAAATTCTTCCTTTAGCCAGACAATTCCGTTCAGATCGATCGTTTGGACTCAAGACTATAAGATTTCTACGGAATCTCATTTTATGTACCATTTCTTAACACTTATATTTATGAGTTACAAACCGATGTGAAGAACACAAATCAATTTTTGAAAAAGTTGAACAATTATTCTTGAAACATGATTTCGATGAGAAAAGTACACAAAACTCAAACCATTTTATGAAAAAATCTTCAATTGTTCTGAGCCAATTTTCATTTCTGAGTCAGAATGTGGAGAAAACGAGTTTAAGACCGAAATATCCAAAATTAACTCCATGCATTAGCGGTAAGTGACATTCTTCCAAAAACATATTGTTATAGATTATAATAGTTTTGTTCACCTAAAACTAATCGCGTCCGTCTATTCGTCCGTTGACAAAAAAATAAGATATCAGGATGAAACTGACCTTCCTGACTTGTTCCTCGACAAAAAATTACATATCTCCTAAACCACTTAAGCTACAATAAAAAATTCAGAGCAAACTCCTTTAGTACCGCAATCGATACTGTAAAAATGAATGAAATCTGAAGGTAACGGTGCTGTTAAAAATTACTAAAATTACGATACGACATTCTTCTCACATTCCTATGTCACAGTGCAAAAATTGCACTTTCCAGTACACAAATTAAGAAACAATTAATGTAACGGAATAAGACTTTACACAAATAATGTCTTTAGAGTATACCTCTTCAAGATCAAAATTTTCCAAATCAGACCAAAACTGTTCAAGCCCATAGGTACCAAATATGTGGCCAGTATCTATAGTTGACTCTTGACCGAAAATATCGATATACCTTACACAATATAATAAAATATGTATATATTCAGATATAATCCGTTCCTGGAAATTCTATGTCCCTGTGTCAAAAATGGGTTGAATTGGATCAACACTCTCTCTGCCCCCATATACCTAAAAAAAGATTTTCGAACTTCCGGGTGACTTTATACCGTGAGTTATCTCAATGTACCTTTACGTCTAAAATGGATAAAATTAGGTGTATATTTGACCTAGCTCCCATATAACTATTAACAGGATTTTCGAACATCCGGCTGATTTTACTCTATATGATTCGTGATTGTATGTGAGGCACCTTAATGAAACCCTGGGAACATTTTTAGAGTATGTGCCTTGCTTACAATATGTAGTATTGGCAAAAATAGAACAAATCTCGGCGATACTTCCCCAACTCCCATATGCTACATATCATGATTTTCGTTTTTTTTTTCGTTTTTCTAACAAACCATACGTCGAATATGTCGGTCAGTCTCTCTTGCATCGTCCACCGAGAAAACAATAAAGTTGTAATTGATCATATTATATAGTTTGGTTGGAATTTATTGAAAACTATATACATATATAAATAATATTTCCACTTTTATTTTTTTTGAACGACATTTTAAAGTCCGCTGCGAATTGCTAAAGGATTCTTATCAGAAGCGTTTTATTGACAGAGATACATTAGGGGGTTTTTGATATTGTTTTGAAACTGTAATAGACCCAGATGCTGTGGTAAGGTATAACACCACATCAAGGTTAATTTTTATCATTTTATGTAATTCATAGTCTCCACTTACTTTTTTCCGCGAAAAAACGGGTTTGAACATTTTTTAATACGCTCAAGTATTTTCTATTGAAATAAAAGATATAAAACAAAGTAAAATTGCTTAATTTGACAAAAGTCTGTGGTTAGTATTAACTATTCAAGAAAGTAAAAGTAATCTTCCACAATAGTATATGTAGATGTCACAACTATTTTTTTAGTATAGATATGTATAAACAACAGTGATGAGAATGTCATAGAAGTGAAACTCAACAATAACATATGAATCATAGCAAACAAAAAATTATATGCGTACATATTTACAAATACACACTGTGGTGAATATGAGCAAAGAAGAAAAAAGCCCTTACAATACTATTGTTTGGTGTTGATTAAAATGCATACATAACTGTAATCCGCATACAATCATACATTTAGGTTAAAAATTTAAAAACCAAAGATTTGTGTGTGAACACATTTGCCATGCATGTATATACGTACATATGTGCCACAAGGAGCTAGAGCTTTCGCAAAAGTCTTAGCACAGCGTTGAGCTTATGTGAAATGGATGTTAAAGTTCGTTGTTTAAGTCTTTTATTTTATACATTGCAAGCAATGATATCTATGTGTAATTTTGTGTTCGTGTCTATTCAATAAGTATGTCGCCTACTACTACACAACGCATGCGCGATGCTCTTTGCTTGTGGCAGCGTGTATTATATACAACTATGTATATAAGTATGTGTGTACAAAATCGTGTCTTTATGGTCTATAAACAAAAAGAAAATAAAAATTTGCATTTACGAAAGTAGTAAGAAATCTTCAAAAAATCACAGACCTCTAAACAATTTTGCACACTACTTTTTCTTCAGTCATCGACGACGACATTCTTATATTTGTAAGTAAATATGTACGTATATACTCGTATATGTATATGACATACAAATGTAGGCATGTGTATACGAAAGTATGTTTGTATGTCCGCCGGTAAACAGTTAGAGCGTAAAACGTTAAATCGTTAGTTAGCCAGTTAGTTTAGCCAGTTTTGGTTTCAAACATAAAACACATTTGGCGAACGATATTTGTGTATGCAGGTCAGCAGGGGAATGCGCGTTCCATTGTCAGTTACAATTAATTCAAACACACTCACAACACGACGTGCTCATTCAGCGAAAAACAAGAACAGTAACAAAAAAATCGTCAACAATAACCGAGTCAATAACATTTAAATAAGTTGAGCGGGAAAAGTCGAAACATTGTAAATATGTACAACAAAAACGAAAAAGGAGATCAAATACTCGCAGCAGCCACACAGCCACACATTCAAAAATACATATATACATATATGTACATATATAGGTGTATATTTGTATACTAGCTGGTGTAACAGGTGTAGTCGGCTTGACGGTATAGTGAAGAATGTGGCTGGTTGTGCGGCGGAGAAATGATAACATTGCACCGTATTCATAATGAGGAGAAAGGTGAAGTGGTTGATTTGGTTGCAAAGCAATAAGCTAAACGTAACGTTTTATATATGTACACACAAATGTACGTACAAGGCAGCGTACATGCAACTAACGAATGAGTGTCAAAGCTGATGGCCATGGCAATGGCCATCGCGAGGTTGGTTGGAAAAGCTTGCATGCATATGAATACATACTTACTACGTATGTATGTTATGCTTATATATTTGTAGAGTAGTACGACTTGAAATGCCATAGTTAGAGAAGCTGTGAATTAAACTTGTAGTAAAATGTAGCAACAACTGAACAGAATGTGCTAATAACACACAACCAAGAAAGTATGATTTTACGGTTTATACATTGCTTGTTAAAAGTACACATATATCTACACAAATATGTTTTTTTGTATACAAGCTGCTAAATTTACCGCTGTCATCTTTTTTGCGAGTAGAAATATGTATACACAACTTTACTTATTTAGGTTTTAAATTTTTCGCGCAGAAAACAATCCTACGCATGCAATTTTTGAAATTTTACACAAGTTAAAAAGCTGTGTAAACTTGTCCGCAAAATTTATTTATTTCGCCGAAGAAATCGCAAGAAGCTCCCTCACTTTCTAAGTAAATCGGTATGTCTTATTTCCAAATGCAATTGGTGATAGAATATAAAAAAATAAAAGTCCCGAGCTAAAACTGAGATCATTAATTTATCTTCAGAGAATTGGGTCTGATTAATTCCCTGATCAGGGTATAATAACATTTAAACGTCGGAAACGTTATAAAGTATATATATGTATATAAATGAAGACGAGCTGAGCGAATTTAGCCATGTCCGCCTGTCCGTCTATTTGTCTATATATCTGTATAAATGAAAACAAGTATTTTAGTTTTGAGATACTGAAATTTTACACACTTCGCTTTCTTCCGAAAGACCTACTCGTTTGTCGAAACCGCCGATAACGTTCCATTTACATTATATACATTTGTACATACATTTATATCTGCCTTACAAACTGACCTCTCAAAATTAAGATCTAATATTGAAAACTTGTTTGTTCGAGAAAATATCTTCACGAAATTAAGCTACAATCTCCGAACATACTGTTCTGATCGAATCAATATAGCATATAGTTGCCATACATCTAACCGATCAAATTCAAAATAAGTATAGATAGATCATTTTATACACTTGTATGCTATAAAATTATATCTCTAAAGGTTTTTATAGGATCGGTGCAGCCATGTATGGAACCAAACTGTGCATTATAGGGTTACTGTTTTTACAACTGATGATTCAACTTAAGGCATGGTTTTTAAGATTCAGAGTTAGGAAATTCAGTAAAAAATCCTTCTTAAAGCATTCTCATAGAGAACACTCAAACATAGAATTTCTCTGTGAATTGAAAGTCGATATCATTCCTATTATATTTCTCCAAATTATTTCGACACTAAAGAAAATAGTTTAATAGCAGACGTTACCGTATTAAATACTCGCAACTTTTCTAATTTTTGCTTCGAATTTACACCTATGAGATTTGCATATGGGCGCAGCTTAGAAACACTTCCGTCAATACGCTGAGCCGGTAGCAGTCACTGTTAGCGTAAATAAGTGAGTGTATGATAGCGTTTATTAGTCTTTTCGCGACTAGACGATAGATATACAATCTTATTGTGTGTTAAGATGAACAGACACACTTAAATACAATGTTGCATTATTCCATTGTTCACAGTTCGATATGCATACCAAGCAACTGTGGAGATTGTTGAAAGAAGGAGAGTGTGAAATGTACAAGTAAGCTATAAGCTCTTGCCATTCACTAGCAGAGTGATTGACAGTTAGATTCACATAGTAGAGAAGTGATGATTATATATGAGAATGCACATGAATTTATGTATACATACATACATACATACATATATACATTAGCAAGTAAAAAATATATATATTTCGATGTATATTCACAATTGTATTACAATACATATGTGGGCAACCATGATTACAGCGAGTGGGCTTTATAAAATACTAACGGCTCCCTATTACTTTTTAATGAAGTAAATAAAAAAAGAAAAAAAAAAACGTTAACTTCGACTGTCTGAAGATATAATAGCTTTCATAGGTACATTTATTGTAGATTAAAAGGATATAAAAATATTTGGATCTGGATTTTGATCGGTCAGTTAGTATGGGAACTATAAGCTATCAGTCCGTTTTGAACAATTTCTTCAAAAACGAAATTTTAATTTTTTTGCCATGACAGCTTTATGCCATAGTGATCCGATTTATGAGGTACATATTTTTCCCCGCTTTCTTGGGTGTTACAAAGTTCGTGGCGAACTTATTATACCCTGTTGAGAGTATAATAACTTATAACGAATATAATAATATAAAGATTTAAGAGTATTTAAGCAAATTATTTAGTGTGCAGATATTTTTTTAAATATCTAGTAGCTATGTCTTACGTTTTGCCTATAACGATTTTATTTATTTATGTACTTACATGTGTATATATAATATATATATATATATGAATAATTTGCTCAAAAAATCAATTTCCAATCTCTGTTATCAACCTGTCATACGATTATGATAGTTTAGCCACTTTAAAATAAAAAGGATATACATATGTATATTATATTATATGTGGATATCTTTTTTGTTTTGTCGGAACGTTTGTTTGCCTCACATATAAATTAGGTAAACAATTTACTTATTTTATAGAAAATTTGCTAAAGAGAGTATTATAGTTTTGTTCACATAACGGTTGTTTGTAAGTCCTAAAACTAAAAGAGTCAAAGGTTATATATACCAAAGTGATCAGGGTGACGAGTAGAGTTGAAATCCGGATGTCTGTCTGTCCGTCCGTCCGTGCAAGCTGTAACTTGAGTAAAA
>NW_017534575.1:271572-309020 GCF_001853355.1 Bactrocera latifrons
CACTAAAAGTGCGTTAACCGACTAACATAAAACGTCAGAAACACTAAATTTTACGGAAGAAATGTCAGAAGGAAGCTGCATCCAGGTTTTTTTTAAATTGAAAATGGGCGTGGCGTCGCCCACTTATGGACCAAAAACCATATCTCAGGAAGTACTCAATCAATGAAATTCGGTATATAATATTTTCTTAACACCGTGATGACATGTACCAAATATGAGTGAAATCGGTTCACAACCACGCCTGAAATCTCGATTATCACTTTCATGCGAGAGTATAAAATGTTCGGTGACACCCGAACTTAGCCCTTCCTTACTTGTTAATTTTACTTTAATTAGTTTAAAACAAATTATGAAATAATAAACTGCTTATCGCCCTACGTCATTCTATTGTTATTTTTAACTCATGTATCTAAAGCTAAGAACAAAATTGTGTCGTTATGGAAAAAAACTTGTTTTCTCGCACTTCACACAGTTACAAACAAAAATTGTTGCCATCTTGACTGAATTCTAAAAATAGTAACTGACTAATTGCTAAACATATGATTATGACATGTAGGTATAATTAATTCTTAGATATACTCAAGTTTAAATTGGATTCGGACAGGTTCATATAAACGGAAAGGACGACAATTTTGTCCTAGATCGGTACAAAGTTAAAAGTTTCTCTGGTGATTATTATATTTGTTATTATATGATTATTCTCTGTTTATAATTTCGAAAGCCCAAACTCATAGCGCGGTCCCCGAAGCGAATTTTTCTAATTTGATTTTATAATTTTTTGGAATCCAATGTACTACCTCAAACAAGTACATCTTTATGCAATTTTCTAGCTAACCTAACATTTTCGAAATATTATATTACATTTTAATGTTCTGTTCTAAAAAAGCAATTGATGAGTTAATTAATATTTCAAATGACAATGGTATTCAACTATGGCAACACTAGCCTGAAATATTTATAACTGTTATTCCAATTTTCCAGTCGCTCCGACCCGTTTGTCTTAAGTAATAACCGTTGGCGTGTGTTAAATGCATTAATGAGACTACCACTGTTATGAGTTCTACATATTTTTGTGAATGAATTTTTATAAAATTGGCACGTGAGCGAATAATGGAGTGAGCGCTGTGAAACTATGGTATCACACGGCAAGATCAGTTAAGTACTACGTAGCGTATGTGTAAACCAAGCTATGCATGCCTAGAAGGTACATGTACATACGTATAGACAAAAACTTGCATACATGTTAATTAGGGCGGGAATAACAGGCGCACTTCATACATATGCACAGCTGTCTAACAATCACCACAATGCTTGCCTAACGAGAGTTTGTTTTTAAATTATCTGATCACTTGTCTTACTATATGAAAATATTCCGAAAGCAATTATTCATTTCGTAGACATGTGATACTTTTTGTTTGGCACATGTTCATGCATACATATGTACAATTACATATACATATAATATGTATGTAAACTGAAGAGTGATCGCATCCAATGATCGGATTGATGTCAAAATTGTAAATGTGTGTCATATGAGAAAATTTTATAATTATTGCGAACTTACAGAAGTAAAAGCAAGGAGGAGAGGAGACTAGATACGTTAAATAACTACTTATGATCTCACACACAATTTAAATGATTTTTGTAATAAATAATTTCAGGTTCTAAATCGGCACAAATATTAACTATAATAATCTGAAATTGAAAGCTCTTACTGTTTAAACAAATGTTTTTTCATCTATTCCTACTATTAGATAATCAGTAAAGCACTTTTATCAAAATTGATGTTTGTTGGTCTCAACAAAGCGATTTGTGTTTTTGCCCCAAACATTATGAAGCAGTCCCGATAAAATTTCCGCGGATAATTGGTCCATGCAAATTAACCGGCGAAGATATGTAAATTATATTTATTATTTGAAAAGAAAAGAAAGAAGAAAAAATTCTAAATATTTTAAATACATACAGTATGTTTTGAGTTACAGGTTCTCAGTTGCTCAGTGCAGTGTGCTTGTTCAGTTTATCTTGAGACGCGTTTTGACAGGCCAAAAACTAACAAAAACTTTGAAAAAATTCCACATTTTTATCCAACATTATGGACAATATTTCTATAGTATTTTAGAATATTACCATACGCTACTGTAGTTAAACTTTTCAGTTTCAATATCGCACGAAAACCCATTCGTCGAACCGTTTTGTTCTACGTTGTTACAAGTTATTCAAAGAGGGTAGCACGTACAGGACGGCCATCAACTTCAACTGGTGACGAAGGCATCAAAAAAATAAAGGAATTGGTGCTTGAGAATCGACGATTAACAGTAAGAGATACGTATGTGAGAACCATTTTGAAAGATCATTTGGGCCTAAAAAAGAGTGAAAGCACGATTTTACGTTTTAGATCTATGCTTACGAACCTGACAGACGATCAATCTGCCGAATATCATGACAAAGATGAGCCCATGTCAAAGCAGTTGAAAAAACACGGTTATGTTAACAGTTTTCTTCAATTATCGAAGTGTGGTGCACTAAAAATTTTTACCGAATTGCCAAACTGTCAAAAAGGAATATTATTTGAATGTTAAGCATCGTTTGCACGAATCTTTCGTAAATAGAGGCTGGAATTATATATTCTTAAAATTAGTAAAAATAAAATTTTAATACAATTTAAAAAATAGTTTTTTTTTTAATTCGCAAAAATCGCCTTATTTAGGCTGTTGAACTGGGTATCTAACTAAACTGTTGCAAGAAATTAATAGAATGTGCTTTGTTATGATTTAAAATTCGTATTATTTTAAAAGTAGCAGTGCTAGGCTGTGATTAAATTTCTGAGACATTAAAATGTATCTAAAGCAATATACATACATAGTATATAGGAGATTGAATCGAAAAGCCCATTTAAACTTCTCTAAAGCAATCATCAGATTCTCATGTAAAGCACATTGTTTTACTAATTTAAAACTATGAAAATCTCGTTTCCCAGCGATCAATGAACGTAATTAATTAACGGAACAGAAATCTACAAAACATAACAATTCAATCCTATTAATTTAACGAACAGTGAACACAGCCCCCCGATGATTTAAATCGATTTTAACTAACAAACATACAAGTATGACATATGAAACTTATAAAATATGTAAGTATGGAGATGTATTCATAAATATGTATGTGTGTCAAATAAGCAATTTCGCTCTCATTCTCGTTTCACAGTTTTCGATGATGAAGTCATAGTAATTTAGAAACGAAATTCCATCATCGAAGAGTTCCATCAAAAACAAACGACACATACAACAAGAATACACACAAATATATATGTATGTATATACATATGTATAAGTTTTGTGGAATGCTAATAAAAAATATAAAGTCAACAAGTTGCCGTTTTTGTTTTTCTTTTCTTTTGTTGATGAAGATAACAATTATCAAGCACCCACGTCAGCGTTAATATATTCTTTCAAGTATCGCTGTATATACCATACATATGTACATACTTTTATTTAATGCTTAGTAAGCACGTATTGGCAAAAAAGATGTTACTTAATTTAAAACGAAGTATGTTTATTAATTATTTTTTTTCATTTTTCTTACACAAAAAGCTTAAACAATGCATCACAACAATAAAAAGCATAACAAGAAACACATATGTACATACATCATGGGTTAGAAATATATGTAAGTATTTTTACGGTTGAGTATAATCTGATTTGAAATGGATATACATATTTACGTAATATATACATATGTATGTTTTCTTCTGTATTTGTACTTGTCGATATATCACTACCAAAATATGACTTCAAAGATTTAAAGCGGTTTCTATGCAATTTATGTGTACATGTTTGGAGTTTCTGGCTTTCAAAGTTCGTTACTGTCCATTGGTTATTTGTATATGGGTTAGTGTATGGATTTCTGTGGACATAAATAATGCTTTATATACTCGTATGTTTTCTGCACTTTTACGGTAAAAATCATTGTCATTTTGTGCGCCAATTTGTAGTTGTCACTGCTATAGCAGCCGTTATTATACACTTAGTAATCGATCGGCATTGAGTTTTCGCCCAAATTAAGCCAGCAACGCGCTACAGATTTCCCCATTTGAAGTGATCACTAACCGGCTTAATCGTATTTCTGTATACACTATGTACAGAGATGTATTAAATTGGTTTTCATTGTTGTTGTTTATTTCATCAACTTTGATCGACGATCTCATTCGTATGTATGTGTATTAAAATATATGTATGTGTACCATAGTATGTGTTTGAAAACAAAAATATTTGTGACATGTTTGTCAGTCGGTTTGCCAATTAATTTAACGATTTTTGCCCTTAAATGGCAACACTTTCGTTCAAAAGAGTATGTATGGATATATGTATGTATATGCAACTGGTCGGTGTTATTTATCAAATTTTTAGGTGCGGGATTTAATGCACATATTATAACGATTATGCATTGGATGTATAAACAGACATACATACATATATATGTACTATGTACATATGTAAGTACATATGTGTGTCCAAATGAGAAATTTTCTAAGTTGTAAGCACGCATACGCTCGACAAATACGGTGTTATGCTAAAAATTACAGTGAGACAACTAGATGGCTAAAGGTAAACAAAAATTGTACACACTTGCGTACATAACACTAACATATGCATATAATATTGATAGAATTTTACAAATTTCAATGTTGATAAAAATTTACAATACTAATTAGGGTTTATTTCGATGATGTTTGTTCATTTGCTCGAGAAAGGAACAAAGTGCTACGAGTTAAAATGATTTTATATCCCGAATAGGGTATACTAACTTACGATGAAGTATGTAACACTCACAAGGAAATATCGGAAGACCCTAGAAAGTATATATACATATATGTACATATGAGCTAAAATTTTTAGTTTTCTTTTCAACTCTTACCTCCTCAAATGTTAGTGATTTACAAACAAAAAATACACCCTCAAGTCAGGCGCTGTAGCTTAACTCTAAGGGATCGCTATGTTTTTTTTTTAGGTTCCCATACATTTAACATAGGAGTTTTCGTTTTTTCATCGAAACCAACTAATTTACGTTTCCCAAAAATAACCATCACATATACAGAAAGTTCACTTTTCAAGCTTTATAAATTTCTGCGACAAAGTTTGATTATCTCAATTAGACGATTAAACAAAGTGATTTGAATTTCGGAATTTTTTCAACAAAAATAAAAAAAGTTTCTGAGAATAATGATTTTGTCCCGGCGTCTACCTGTCCATATACATACACGCGAAATAATTCCTCAGTTTGAGATATCGATTTCCGATTACTATAGGACTATAGTATATATTTTCTATACAAATATGTCATGTCATAAAACTGAACGATCAAAATTGTGTTCTTGTATAAAAACTTTTTTATTTTTTAGGGTATTATAGCTTCGGTGCAACCGAACTTACATTTTTTTGTTTTGTTCTTGAAAGTTTTCTAGTATTTTCCAATTGATGAGTACGTGCGCCAAAACTTTCAAGGTTACAATTCAGCAATCTTAGCTACTTCATTATCATTATCTATAACTGTTTGAGCAAAATTAAAAGCTGTCAGAATTTAAATAAATATCTCATCGTAATTAATGCAGTCAGTAATCAGAATCATAAATATATGTAAATATTTTTATTTTTAATTCATGTAGTAAAAATAAAAATAAAAATTCATTAATTACCGAAATAAAAATAGTTTTTTCCTTAATATTTAATTTATTTAGAGAGATATCATAGGATATCAAAATGTCTTATGCATCGACTCAAAAAATGTTGGTGAATGTTTTTGGTATAAACGGTGGTAATGGCCAGAAACTTATCAAAGGACCTGAATATTTTACAAAATCGATGTTGACTGGAGGTGGCAAAAGTTATGCTTAACAATGAAGCTGAATGTTGAAAGGGTACCCGCAGTTGGTCTTTAATTAAACGCGTTTTTTTTTTTTTTAAACAACATTTTTTGAAGCTGAAGTGATAACTCGAAGACAAATGACGCGATCAATATGAAATTCTGTTCTATATGTAAATCAATACATATATAATACCATGACCTGTCGGTGTTCTGATCTGATCAAAATATATCGAATGCTGGCATGCAAAGACCAAAAATTTTTGGACAAAATTCACATTTTTTTAAACGAAGTCAATTTGTCAATTCTTGTTTTTTAATTGGTAGTGTTTTCAGTACAACTCAAAAAAGATTTAATTTTTTTACTGTGTATTCTTAAAACATGTACAAATATATTCTGAAAATATCAAAACAATCAATATAATATTTTTTTTTAATTCCCAAAATCGACGTGTTTTAGGCTATCACATTATGACATAAAGATTTGTATTGAAATGTATACATAAGTATGTATGTGATTTTTTCTGCAAATTTTATGAGACGATTAATGCAGTCTATTTTAAAACCTGCATACATACATAGATATTACACTTCAAAAGGTCTTCAGCTAGACCACAAATCTCATTAGCGGCCAAGAGCTTAACTTATTTTGAACAGATGGGAGTAAAATTTACTGGACAATAATTGCATCACTCCTACACAATAAAATGTAATGTACCATATTTAACATTCTGGTGGCTATGAAAATTATTTCAAATGTATAGAATGGAATGAAA
Organism: Bactrocera latifrons; assembly: GCF_001853355.1. Classification (NCBI taxonomy): domain Eukaryota; kingdom Metazoa; phylum Arthropoda; class Insecta; order Diptera; family Tephritidae; genus Bactrocera; species Bactrocera latifrons. The sequence continues at coordinate 278,211 of NW_017534575.1, forward strand.
ATTTGTACAAATTTTTTTAAGACAACTTATGACTAAAGAAAACAGTGGATTCGGCAAAAATGTTTTAGTTGACTACAATGCCAATCAAAATTTTAGCCTATAAAATTGGTGTAATTTAAATTTAAAAAGAACTAACATAAGTTTCAAGCTCTAGAAATAAACGTAACAAATAGGAAAAATTATAATATTTGACAAATAAATGCTTTCAAATTGATAGTTAAGCTTAAGTATTTATGGCGCAAATACTTATTGGTTATTGGTAGTGGCAAAGAATGTTGACTCATCAAAGGGGGGAATACAAATAAATAGAAAATCCGAGGCATTAAAAAATTAAAACGCACACACACGTATACAACAAGGTGATTCATCGAGTACTCAAGTGTATGAATCAATAATCAACATTTGAATCACTTGAAAAGAGTGAATAATTTGGAATATGTTACGACAAGAAATGGAGAAGGAATTGTGTTTGCGACAAAGTTGAAGCTATTCAGCTATCCAAACGATTTTCTTTTAAAACTTTATTTGATGACATAACACACATATACAAATGTATACAAATACAAACATATGTACTTAAATTAGTACATAAGCATTAAACAGATGTTTACACAAATTAAATAGCCCTTTTATACGCCGCAAACACAGAGTAATTTAGTAGTGAGTAATTTTTTTAATTTGAAAATAACGTTACATATGCAAAGTAAATGTCATTTACAATAAAAATCCAAGCGCCAGATTTGACAGCTATACTCATTGTAGTTGGAATCATTTGAACTTGGCCATACGATGCTTATCAACAAACGTGCGCAATAACAAGTGTTAGTTTTTGTTGTTTTAACTGTTTTCTGACTGTCTAGCGTATTTAAGTGTGTTTTGCTTAATTAAATTTTTGCTTATTTTGTTTCAAAAGCAATAGCTTTTACTCCTATTGCATGCGCTATCTGTATCTTTATTTGGATATATACAAACATACATACATATGTACTTAAATGTATTAATACGACTCTACAAGTGTAAAACGCTGTTCAACGACCCATTCATGTTCATTGCCTGCCACCAACACAAAACTGGTGTAACTGGATTTTATTATATTTTGATTTTTCTAATGATTTACTGCCAGACACATTTTCATGCATGTGCATATTTATATATATATGTATAAATGATTTAACTTGCTGTATATAAATGACTTTCGTATGCACAAATTTGACGAGATGTTTTACTATAAAATCGCTTCGATATTTAATTAATTTCCATGAAACTACCACTTAATGAGCACCAAGTAATCAACTTTTTTTATTGCCCTATTCATATACTCATACTTATAGTTTATAGGTACATACAACATAATACTCGTAAATACAATTTCAATATTTCGGAACAACTCATTGAAAATATGACTAATTGTAAGTATAATATATAATTTCGAATGTTCATAGTTAAAATATATTGATTTAAAAATTAAATGTTTAGTTTTTTATTCCATATTGAGACTAGAAATTATACTTTTAGGTTTTAATTCCAATTGTGAGATTAAAAATTAATTTTCAAGTTTTTTCCAAGATGATAAAAATAAAAATTATAATTTCTAATTCAGATTTTGAGATAAAAAATTAATACCTACATTTTCGAGATTAATTAATAAAAATATTGCCAATTAATTCTTAATCCCAAACAACAAATTGAGAAAACCTCTTTTATTTAAAAATTGGAGTAAATTGCTGGATTGAAAGGGATTGAAGGAGAAAAGATTTTTGGAATAAATTTTTTTTCATACCGGTATTTGGGATTACATTTTTTTCTCAAACAATATCTCAAAAACTGAGAGATTAGTTCCTGTATATGTAGACTTGACTAAATCGTCTCAGCTCATCACGCTGATGATTTACGTACATACATACATACTTACGTATGTATGTATATACTTTATAGGGAGTTCGAAGCTCCTTGTGGTTGTTACAAATTTCATGGCAAACTTAATACACGTATACGCTGTGAAGGGTATAATAATAGCTAGAGGAAACTCAATGGGAAAGGAAAATAATGATTTCTTAAGGGGTATAAAATGTATTAAAGAGTATAAAAAAAGATAATTTATCTTGATGTGGATTCGTTCGTATGGCTACTAGATCTGAATCCGTTAACATCCGATCTGAACAATTTTTTCGGAAATTATACATTTGTTTTGACGTGCCAATCTGAGATCTATAGATTTACCTCCACAAAAACATCTACACTTGTATTGCAAACGAAAAGACATGAAATGGTGGCAGCTGACATCGACAAATATTGAAAGCCATTTAAGCCACGGTTAACGGTAAAACAAACAATGCAAGACACAATAGAAGCTCCAATCGACCCAGACATTGAGTATCGCGTCGATGATCAAATTTGTTTATTTGTTCATTAAAGTTGCTGAATGAAGTACAGTATATGTTTGGCGCATAAAGGTTAAAAGCAAAACAAGTTGTAAAACTTTCGAAAATTTCAATAAATTTGCATTGGTGCAATTTTTATATTGAGAATTTTTCTAAAAAATGTTTGAAATTTTTTTAAATTTATTTATTTAAATACGCTCTGAAAACCTTTCAGTAAATTAAAAACAAAAATCTAACTGCTATATATGTACATACTTGTACATACATACATTTTTCAAAAGTCTTTAAACAATCAGCCAGAAAACTTCACTTGAACACTATAAGTAGATAGCTTTGTGAGTATATTAAAACTAATTGTCCTTGTATACACAATGTTCATATTCAAATTTATGTATGTAACCATGTATAATACGTGCATACAGACAAAGAAATTACAATTTCAAATGTTTCATTTCTAAGTACTATGCATGAGTACTACTCCTCACGCATTCATCACGCTTTTGTTGAGGTTACATACAAGAGGCTTCTTTCTTGACACTTGTGATATTGCCTAACTTTTCATGATTGACACTTGTTATCACGGATGCATATTTTCGCGAACAACTTCTTCTTCATTGGAATCTTCTTTCATTTCATTATTCCTTCATTTTTAAAATATATGTAACTAACTACTCTCGCAGCATATCAAGCATCAGAGAATAGATTTCAACAAGTTACGGCTCTTGAGAGAAATTAGAATAGAGCCAATGTGTACATAAATATATCAAAATTATCAGGATGATGAAGGAAGTGATTTCAGTATGCCTCTCTGGCCATGCAAGCTATAACTTCAGTATAAAACGACAGAGGTCGATGAAACATTGAATACATGTTTCTTAGCACTCTCATGAGATTTTTAATGCAGAATGGGAAAATTGGTTCATTTCCTTAAAGATACAATTGAACTTGTAAATCCTAAGGCCAAGCTAAAGAATAAAGTGGGATAACTTAGTTATTAATTAAACTAAAAGAAATAAAATTTGTACTGGAGTCAGGCAGGGAAGCAGCATATTTAAAAGGCGGTAATAATCTGATATACAATGTAAGTACATATAACTAAAAAATTTTCGATGTTATTGAAATTAAATATTCGAAATTGACCAGGAATGTGATAACTTGGTTCAACATATGTACATTTAAGCTACGTACATATATAAGCAAATACATGCATATGTATGTATTATACATATGCATATATATATGTTTACATGAATACCAGAGAAATTTTTTCATTACCATCATCCAACTTACTGATATTTGCCTTTAAACCACATTTACTTTCGAGCACACCTTTCAGGCCATTAGCACACAAACTATGTACCTTCATAACTATCAACTAAGCGTATGTATTGTTGCCACCATAAAAAATATAATGATGACGAAAGAAACTTGATTAATTTGTTGGAAATTGAAAATTGTTCACATACATATGTATAAAAATATACATATTTGTGCATATATGTAAGTATGTATAAAAGTGACTCTTGCCTTAAAATTCAATGACCTTGACAATGCCTTTTAAGGCGGTGTCTAAATGTTTTAGCCTGCAGATTTTCTACAAATAAAGCATTAACGTACACAGTTCTTTGTTTATAATGATTTAGTACAATATGTCTTGGAGTGTACTCGCATTCCCACACTGTATTTTTTTTTATCATCTGAAGACTGTATAAAAATAATAATGTTCAAAGGAAACCAGAAAATTTTTAAATATACATATGTATATAGCTGACTCCCGCAACAAAATTGTATAGGAAATGTATTTATTAAATTTTATAACACTCATAGCAGCAGAAAAACTGTATCTTATTAAAAAACTGTCACAATTATCTAAACTTGTTGCGTCGCTTAACGATTAGAATTTCCAGAGCTGACTGATAAGTAGCACATTGGAATTCTTTATAACTTTAGTAATATACAAAGGTTACATACAAAACATTAAAAGTTTTGGTTGGAAATTAAGTTTTTCATTGCTATTTTGAAGCTTAAATTATTAATTTTTAGTTATACAATTTTTTAACCACAAAAATCCCAAAGATGCTGTACACTTATAAAAATAATCAACCACTAAACATTCTTTCCGAATCAAGCCACTAATAAATTTTCTAACGAATTTGCAAATGTAAAATTTTTGGAGCCAAAAAATATTTCGCGTTATCCAAATTATTATTTTTTTTTTAACCAAGAAGAAGAAAAACTAATAACACAGCTTAGATCTGATCGATCTCATCTAATATTTGGCACTTAACATGCACAATAATAATACATGTTCGCTGCTATTTATAACAAAAGCCAAAGCTGTATGCTATACTTTCTTTACATTTTTTATCAAAATTCGCCAAACAAAGCTAACCTTTCGAAATTTATTTTCAATATCCATGTAATGTTAAGTTTATTTTAGATAGTAGTTTCCTAACTTCCCTAACTTATTTAGAGTCGACTTTAAAAAGACTATAACCACGGGCAGTAGCACAGAAGACTATACAAGTGTTCTCAGAAAACAGAAAAGTAAATTAGTCAGCCGGGAAACCTGTGACCATTGCACACATTTGTTACCGGCAACGCCTTGATACCGACGCGGCGTTTAAAACCATATGCAATTCCGCGTGCACCCATATGTATAGTATGTGTGTGCATATATTCAAATACACAAAGCTACACAAAACTAAATAGCAAATTCATGTGTTGGAAAGTAAATACAAAAGTATCCAGACGGTCTTTATCTTTAAAACCAAATGTGCAAGGGCGCTCAAAAATAACACTATGCTTCTTGCAAGAAGCGATCTTTATATACGCATGTGTGTACATATGTACGTGTACAAATTGTGTTTTATATAGAATATAAAAGACATAAATATAAAGAATTCTTATATACCTACATATTTATGTATCTTTTGCAGATACATACATAAGTATAAATATATGTAAATGCATATGTATATGTATTGACGTTAAACAAAAATATTTACTTCCATATCTAGTTGTGAGTCACAATGAAATTCAAACCAAACTTGTATGCATTGCCCCTAATGCTGATGTATACATACATACATATGTTTAGGCAAAAATGTATGAGCAAGCAAAGAAACATACTTATTGTATGTGTGTAATCTATTACATGCCTTTCAATAAAATAATGTTAAATACCGCATTATAGTATAGTAACAGAGTATATTTCAAAACTAATGATTTCTAGTCAAAACTACATATGAAACGTTAATTTTGTAACCAAAAATCAACTTTAAACCCCAAGGAAGATAAACGAAAATTTAAGCCGACATTTCTTATTTACTTCCCGGTTTTCCCCTCTTAAAACGGCCTTTAGCAAACAAATTTTTAACTCTCTCTCGCGTTTAACGTTACTTTATTGCCTTCTTTTTTGTCTTTACGGGGAAAAGATGAGAGCAAAGTAGAGCTTGTAAAATATATTTCAATGTTGCATATTCCAATACTGAAGTGCAAAGGGATAAATTATGAAATATGATTTTTCAGTTTTTTAGACATGTATGTCTCATCTCATCAATGGGTTACAACAGAATAACGCCGTTCATTCTATTGTTATGATAAGCCAAATTTCCTATTACTTCAGGAAGAAATCACTTTGTGTTGATAACACGAAAATTTGATAAAAAGCAATAAATAAGAAAACAAAACATATTATATTTAAGATATGAATAAAAACTACATACAATTTGCCCATAGGCGTTGATAGTCGCATACTATTTGATTATTGAGAGTATATAGCTTACAGAAACAACACTGATTATTCGTATTTTTCGAGCAAAGAGAGAGTTTGAGTGCGAGCAACAATTCGACAAACCATGCAGTGAATTTCTCTTTATATGCTATCGTCATACTGTTCACACTTACACGCTTTTAAGCCGAGTAAAACGGTAAGCGAGAAATTCTCTAATATCTACGACCGGCGATTCCACATCCATATATGGTAAAAGTTTAAGTCTCTACTGATAAGGAGCCACTGGCGTAGTTGGAGCCTTTATAAGAGCGTGTTAACGTGTTTTGCTATCATTACAGTTTGCATTCTTGTAGTGTGTGCGATACAGAAAGGCACAGCAGCAACTCAACACAAAGTCCAAAAGACTTCAAATAATATTAATTAATTTTAGTAAACTTAAAGCTTAAAAAAGTAAGTATGTTAAAAAATCGAAACGAAACATAAATTTGTGGAAAAGTTCTTAGGCTTAATTAAAAGTGCCAATCAAAAAGTGGGAATGATTTAAAATATACAAATGTATATCTGAAATAACCGGTCAAATTCGTTAATAATTTTAAACTGAGGTTTACGAAAACGTTTGGATTAAAAGAAATTTAAGACAAATTATATATGTATGAATTTCAAGAAAGTGAATACAATGAGATTAAAAAAAAATTATTATATAAAGTGAAATTATTAAAGAACTGTGATCATTAAGACTTGCTAAATGTCATGTGTTATATTCATAAATTAAGTTATGCAATTAAATTCTGGACCTTGAGCGTAATAAGTGAGAACTTGATAAGATAGTGCTTCACCTTATCACATTTGCAGTTTACACAGCTGTATGAGCACATTTGATTATGTTAGAATGCCTATTGGTACTTAAAAACCTACATCTACTATCAGATTGGATCACATGGCAAAAATTATATTCAACGGGTGTGGCACATTACCTGCACGTTCGGAAACGGAGTATATTTTAGTATCCAATTGGGCGCCAGTTCCGATGTATTATATATGTATGTGCATACCTTGGTACGAATGTGTGCACATACATATAAATAAATAGATACATTTTGTATGTAGTAGCATGAGTCAAGCTGGAGACACCGTAAAGATAGTAGACAGTGACCTCGCCAACGCCCTTGTCGTCTTTACATTCCCAGTAACTCCCACGTTAACTATTCATTGTTAGCACGCCTGAACATGTTTCACTCGAACGAAAACTCTTTTGTATGCAGTGTAGTTTTTGAATTAAAAACGATTTCACTTTTATTTTAATATAACTTTTCACTGAAAGTTATTTATAACAATGCAAAATCACACACTTTTTGCAGATTCAATTAGAAAAGAAAGTTGACTGTCGGCGGCCATCACAATTTACAGTTTTAGTAGTTTTATTTTGTATTACACAGCTGTCTCTTTATGAACGAGAGAAACACGTAATGGTGTGAGCCGGCTTCGACATTAATATTTCCGGCATGCAGAAACACACAAACGCAGCCATATGAGTGCATTTGCGCAAATGTAGAATCGAAAATTAACTAAGCGCTTGGATTTTCGAACATACACCAAATAACTAGATACTTGGATTCATAAACTATAAAAATTTAAAGTAAATACCTCAATGGCTAAATATTAAAAAGCTATTGGTTGTGTAGGTGGGGAACTGGCTTATTTTCTAAACATGGTTATATTTGCCGCACCCTAAATGATAGTCATAATACATACATACATACATGTACTATGTATATACACATTATCATATGCAATATTATATATCTATACATACATATTTTAACATGCATACATACTTACGTCTATGCATATGTATAGAGTGGACAACGCTGCCTACATTTGAACTTGACTCATTTTATGCTCTTCCGCCCTTGTCCTTTTCGCACTCTTTAATTCAAGAAATCCAAGTTTGTAACCGTTAATTCGTTTCAGTTAGTTGCCTTTATATAGATGCACACTTATATACATGCACGCATGAAGAATTGTAGCAAAATGCCGGTTTTGGCGAAGAAGCTCTTTTATGGTATCGGCTGGGAACATCTGTCCCCTCCACTTTATCTTTTTTCCACTACTTGTTCTCCTATAGTAGTCTAACTCACTCACACCAATGTGTTGTTCACGCGCTACAAACATGATAAATAGAAAAATGAAGTTACTTCTTTTTTGCCAGTAGGGGCAATTCGAGAAATCGCGTTACGATTTTTCACTGCTGTACAGCAAACATGACCATATATGGTCACGAAAATGGTATCGCTTATACTAGAGCTCCGAACTGCTAGTGAGATTAGAGAGCGACAAGTGAGGGTTAATCGAAAACACGATTCAGCGAGGTAGTTTGTTTGGAAGTTATTGCGCTCTCAGTCACTCTATTGTACAGGAAACCAGTGTTTAGCCGGAAAGAAAGAGTCGTGTAGATTTCTGTTTCGCTGCCACTTTGCTCGTTTATTTTCGAAAAAGCGGAGAGGTGCACTCGCTACTCGTTTTGTTCACTCGTTGATATCTAGAAATTTTAACTGACATTTTCTACTTAACGGCGTCCCATTCGTTGTTGGACTGTCAAAGTGTTTAGTTGAACTTCTCCAATTAATTTTCAAGCTGAGATTTTCTAGTTTGCCAAGTCAGAATTCTTAAAACAACCGTGGAATTTTAACAACGCTTCTAGTGTGTCAATTTATGAATTTAGATTTTGTTTTAAACTAAACTTATAAAAGGTGAGATATATTGTGCGAATATATTCATACCGGTTATATAATAGGTTTTTTTTCACTTATGTACGTACCTTATGTACTATATACATATTGATCCGGCCGGCATTCGGAAATGATTGTGGTAGTTATCCGTTTTTTTTGCTGATTATTTTTTTTATACATCTTTTAAGTCGGGCGTTGCCCTTTGAAAATGCTTGCATTGATTTTACCATTTTTGAATGGAAGTTTTAAACAATCGCACAATTGCGCAGATTTTAAATTATAATAATGAACAATTGTATTTGTTTTATCCAAAGCGATTTTTTTATTTTATTAATTTTTAAAATTACTAGATTGCTTCGATTTATATTTCAAAGGTTGTCACATTTATACTGAAATTGTAGTGAGTTTTGTTGAAATTTCATGTTTTCCTCTATATTCGCGCGGTTGCTTGAATATCGTTTTGTAAATAATTTCGCTTTTTCCAAATTATATATTGTACCAAAAAGACTTTTCGTTAAAATTGGCAATAAAAAGTCTAAACTTCGTTGTGACTTTTATAAGGGAAAGGAGTCTAAGAAGCGGCACTTTAAATTAAAAAGTCAATAAATACATAGCAAATTGGATTTCGTAACAAATGCGTGTATTTCAGAACTAATAAATTTTTTTTTTGTTTTCAGAAAACAAAATGTGTGACGAAGAAGTTGCTGCCTTGGTTGTTGACAATGGTTCTGGTATGTGCAAGGCCGGTTTCGCTGGTGACGATGCACCCCGCGCTGTCTTCCCTTCAATTGTGGGTCGCCCACGTCATCAAGGTGTGATGGTTGGTATGGGACAGAAGGACTCATATGTCGGTGATGAAGCACAGAGCAAACGTGGTATCTTAACCCTGAAATACCCCATTGAACACGGTATTGTAACCAACTGGGATGATATGGAAAAAATCTGGCATCACACCTTTTACAATGAACTGCGTGTCGCTCCCGAGGAACACCCAGTCCTGTTGACTGAAGCCCCATTGAATCCAAAGGCTAACCGTGAGAAGATGACACAGATCATGTTCGAAACCTTCAACACACCCGCCATGTATGTGGCCATCCAGGCCGTACTTTCCCTGTATGCTTCTGGTCGTACCACTGGTATTGTGCTGGATTCTGGTGATGGTGTCTCACACACTGTTCCCATCTATGAAGGTTATGCCCTGCCACATGCTATCCTTCGTTTGGATTTGGCTGGTCGCGATTTAACCGACTACCTAATGAAGATCTTGACTGAACGTGGTTACTCATTCACAACCACTGCCGAACGCGAAATTGTTCGTGATATTAAGGAAAAATTGTGCTATGTCGCACTCGACTTCGAACAAGAGATGGCCACCGCTGCATCCAGCTCGTCATTGGAGAAATCATATGAATTGCCCGATGGTCAAGTGATCACCATTGGCAATGAACGTTTCCGCTGCCCAGAAGCTCTCTTCCAACCATCATTCTTGGGTATGGAAGCCTCCGGTATCCACGAAACCACATACAACTCCATCATGAAGTGTGATGTTGACATCCGTAAGGATCTGTATGCCAACACTGTGCTTTCTGGTGGTACCACCATGTACCCAGGTATTGCTGACCGTATGCAAAAGGAAATCACCGCTTTGGCTCCATCAACAATGAAGATCAAGATCATTGCACCACCAGAACGCAAATACTCCGTATGGATCGGTGGTTCTATCCTTGCTTCTTTGTCTACCTTCCAACAGATGTGGATTTCGAAACAAGAATACGATGAATCCGGCCCATCAATTGTGCACAGGAAATGCTTCTAAACTGGTTAATGGTATTTTACATAACATAACCAAACAAAATTCTAGAATTTTAAAGCATTTTTTTAAGTTTTCATTCAAATGTATTATTTTCTAATTATTTAAAATGTTACAAAAACTTGAGAGGAAAGAATAAGATTGGCAAACTCTTCTTGTCATTCATTCGTCTACGTACGAGTGGGACTTGAGGGGGACATTATAACCAAAAATCTAAAATGTCGATTTTTTTTTCTTTATTTGGAAGTTTTCTAAATTCAAGCGTACACAAATTAATGAGTTCCATATGAAGTTAAATACATCTTCATTAATGCATAAACACACATTTCACAAAATGTTTTCATTACATTTACATATGTATTCATGTGCACCATAAACATAAAAAGACGTTTTGTGTTCTACTTCATAAACACCAAGTTAGTGCTCAAATAGAAGCTTACGCATGCATACGTATAAATTCGTAGCTTCAAAATGACGCAACTTTCCATTTTTATACTTGCAAACAATGTAATGAATATTTTTAATTTCATTTTGATTTTAATTACATGCGTATTGATTTTCTTACGCTAAAATGTTAATTAAACAAAAAATTACTAAAGACTTGAACAACAAAAATATTAATAAAAAAGAAATATTTTCTTAAACAAGAAAGACTTTGCCATCTGGCCCAATTTTTCATTATTAAGATGGTAAGGTGCCGTCTGAGAAACATGTACCATATGCATAAATTGTAACCATGTACCATCTCGTGGAAATTAAGAAGGATTTTCATTTTTGTCTCCACAACTATGCATATGTGTATATTTTTCCGACCTATATGGTTGAGATTTGATGTAAAGGAGATTAGTTTGCGAAGGATGGATAAAACGCATTAAATTGAGACTACAAGTATAGGACAACAAATAACAAGAAAATAATTGTAATAAATTTGTCAACAAAAATAAACCAAGACATAAAAATAAAGTATGTATCTTTTTATTACTGTAAGATAGAACTTTTATAGGAAGTCGCTAAACAATCCATTTGGACTAATTCAAAAAATGATAGATATATTTTTTTGATAGACGATGGTGCATTAAATACATGATATGATGTGTTAATGTGTTATTCCAAAAGAATTATATAGACGATAGTGTAAGATATTTGAATTATATGAATGTAGCATACAATTTATCATAAATAAAGTAGGTTACAAAGCGCAAAATCAGCACACTTCCGATTAACTTGATGAAAAAGTGCAATACTTTATAGATTTTCATGCGTGTTAATGCCTCTTGAGAACATGTTGCCGGTTCATTCAACAGAAATACTCTTGCGCCACGTATACCCGCACGGAAAAATTGTTCGTAATCCAGATCTTTGTATTGTAAGAACCCAAATTTGTCGCTTCAGTATTAGAAAGATTTGAAACATTTTGTAGTTATTAGTAAGAAAGTAGTAGTCACAGAAAGTTATATAAACCACAAATACTTACACTTCGGATTCTGGTATAAAAGAATTCAATTCATAGAAATTGTCGTTCTTGAAGTCCCACTGAGTGGTTACGAAAAAATGCAAGGCTAATGTGGCAGCATAAATACGTCTTTGCAATTTTAAAAGGCTGTAAAATGGAATAGGTACGTTATATATTTTTTTTATAAATATTTTAACATTACCACTGACTTTAAAACTTACAATGGTTTTGTATTAGTAAACCGCAAGGCAAAGTCTGCAAATATTGCCACCAAAATGTGTAGAGTAAAGAACTGAAATCAATTTAAAAACATCATTTTTCTTCTTATTTTTCAATAAAAAATTATAAGACATAATTATCCTTTCTATAAACAACAATGCGTTTATATATATTAAATATTTTTACTACATACCCGTATCATATTCCACACCGGGCACCGCGTGATGCTTCCATCTGGTACCCACAATGTCTTTTCAAAAGGAGTTTCTTTTATAACTTTTTTGCCGATTTCGATGACTTCGCCAGTGGTTATGGGACGAATTTTTGAAGCAGCGCCATTAACTACTTCCAATTTCGGTTCATCATTATCTCTAATATTATCGAATACAAGTAAAGAATACCTTATTATATCCTGAAATACAATATTACACTTGACTAACCTATTCTCAAGACCCTTACGATACGTAGCAATTAGCATGGCACGCACAACTATATCAACTGGTACAAAGTCAGAAATAATGTTTGGTTCCCCATAGCTTGTACGAAATATACCAATGCCACAAGCAACTAGCATTCCAATGGGACCGTTAAAGTTATCCACCCACCCTGGAACAGGTTCTTCAATCGATGAAATAACTGCGAAAAATTTAAGATGTAGCCAATATGTAATCAATGTTATAAATATTATATATATGTAAGTGTGCATATGTATATATACCTATTGAAGGTCGAAATATCAGTAAAGGCAGTTTGTCTTTATACTCCTTGATAATTTGTTCGGCTAAACTTTTCGTAAATGTGTACGTGTTTGGCTGAAAGTCGCCGTATCTGGATATTGCGCGAAAACAACAGAACTATTCATTATTCGAATATTAAAACAGCTTAGAATCACTTACTTTAGATTGAAAACGTTCAACAATTCAGTATCATAAGTTTCGGCCAGTTTAATAGTTGTGCGCCAATCTGCATAAGGTGGGTAAAACTAGAAACACATTGGACTTTTTTTATTTTCCCATTATTAATAGACAAACTATACCTGTTCTTCAATAACTCGCCGATTTGGATAACAGTAAGTGGTGGAAACGTGCATAAAGACCTTCAGATGCTTAAGAATTTCTGCGATTTTGATCAGCTCATAAGTACCGCGTGTATTCATAAGAATAGCATCGCGCAATGGATCATCGAATCTGAAAATGTATTCAAACGTAATTACCATTTGTTAAGTATTATTTTATATAAATATATTTTGAAAAATGTAAATGTATTATTTCAAGACACAAAGTTGGAAAGAGTTTACTCCATATTTACCACATTACAACAAAAATGTGTATTATAAATAATTTTTTGATTTGTATATGTGAAGTATAAATAAGTAAATCGAGTTTCCCTTACTGGCGGAAAAGAAGAAATAACGCCACAAATGTACAAAATGTTTCAAAATTATATTTATGTATGGTAAATAAGGGAAAAAACTGTTGCTAGCAATATGACTATTTAAATAGAAGCAACTTTATATGAAATAATTAAAATATAGGTTGAATTCAATTAAAAGATAAATTATGAAATAAACAAAATATTATGTACATATGCATATGAATTTATGTGTTGGCATTACCTTACACTAGCAGCTGAATGGTAAATAATGTTCACATTTTCTAATCGTCTCAAATCAGATGCACAAATGCCCAAACCTAGTTCACTGCAATCACCTGCAATAGCATGTACTTTCTTTAAGTTTTGAGGTTGTTCTCGTCTAAGACGGGCAAATAGTTGAGAATCTAATATATTATTTAAACGCTCCTCAATAGTTTTTCCTTTTTTCGGTCGTAGCAGAACGTAGACGGCACCTACATTTGCGCAAGAGCGCAAAATTTTTTCAATGAGACCCTTTCCTATAAAACCTGAAATTGTTTTTAAAACGTCAGAACATTATGTGGATTATATATGATTTTCAAACTTACCTGACCCCCCGGTAATAAAAATCTCCTGGTTTTCAAAAAATTGTGATATAAGCATTTTATACCTGAAAGCATTAAAAATTACAGTTGAATTAGTACATAAAAATTGTTGAAAGTTTACTATATATAGAATAATACATATAATTTTAAGCACAGCGAGCTGTCTATGAAAAAAGCTTTTGTAAGCAGGGTTCATTTTAATTGAACTCTATGTTACGATTCGTATTTAAAATTATATGCATATTAACATTTTCAATACGAAAACGTTGACATTGTACTTGGGTGTTTGATAAGAGCCGTTGACGCAACAATCTAATTTCAATTAACATATTTTTGTCATCAAAAACTTATTATAAATGCAAATTTGGAATTAACGGTGCATTAACCTAAACTTCTTCAGATATGAATAGTAAGCACATGCGCATACATCACGCTTAATATGTAAATTTTTGTCAAAAATGCATATTTAAATAATTAAAATTAAATTTATGTAAAAAAAATATCCATTTCCTATATATTTAAGCTAAGAAATAATTTTACCGGGCTTTTTAAATTTTTAACAACTACAATTTTTCGTACGCATAATTTTTAATTCATTGTCCGATAAGAGTTAAAAACAGTTGAGAAGTTTTGGAACATTTTGTTTAATAATTACAAAAGCTCTAACTAATAACTATCACTTTTATCGCAACACATTTTATTTTTGAAAGAACTGTACTCAGCATTTTATACGTATTGAAATCATAACATTATATTCACATTTTATGCACATTTTGTGTAAAAGGGCATAATATGATATATAAAATATTTTACAATTGTTTATTTTGAGTTAAAAAACCACACTTCAAATTATTAATACATACTGTTAACAATGTCCTTTTGTATCCTGTATGTAGTTGTAGTACTGTATCCTGTTGCAGTTGTATCCCTGTTCAGTAAAATTAAGCGAAAATAGCTTCACACTTTGTCAGCTGTGTACTTCAGAATCGTTCAACACAAACTGATTATAATTCTAGCCATAGTGACTTTATTTTTTAAATCAATTTCATTTAATTCCATTTTTACTAGTTCATGAATAAGTTTAAATTGGATTTTGCTGCCAAGCAATGAATGCAAATTACATTCGAACTTACATGTTTGAATATTTGGTTTTAAGTACATTTGTACATAAAATGCAATAGTGCGAATGTGCAAATTAATTTCGATTTAATATTTTGAAAATAATTACTTTTTAATGTATATAAGCAAAATTATAATACAGAAATAGAGTATTTAAAATCACAGGCAAGGAAATTAAATCGATATTTTTTTTACACAATTAATCGATACACAACTTATTTCGTTAATAACTAATTCAAGTTATTTATAGTTTTACAATATTTTGTATGGTTATTAATTATTATATATATTTAATATTTAAATGAAAACAACTTATTCAATTACTGTTGAATACAAAATTTTGTTCTTATTCATCCAAGAATTAAATCATAAGAACCAATTCGTAAACAACCCGGTACATTTCATTTCGAACAACACTAATGTCAAACAAGCGTAGACAAAAAAAATTTTCCTAATAGTTGGTCGACTGTCAAACCAGCAAAGTAAGAAAAATTACAATTTTTGGCATCAATTTTAAAGAAAATAAATTATTAAGTTACACTCTATTATTAAAAGTTTATTAGACAGAAAGTTCGCAGTATATGATATAAAAGTGAACCACATATACATATGCAAAATTAATCTGCCGACTATATATTTATGGTTTTGTACTAGCGTCAGGAGAGAAGGGTGCAAAAGCGCCAGCGCTAAAACCGCATTCAATATAATACTAAAAAATATTCAGTAGAAAATAACAATATTTTTGTTTTGTTATAAAATCGGCAATTAAATGAAGAATGGCTACTACACAGCAGTACTCACTACGTTGGAACAATTATTTTCGACATTTGACATATGCTTTGGACAATCACCGCAACAACGATGATTTTGTTGACGTGAGTTTATGCTGTGATGGACGTAAAATCAAAGCACATAAAGTAGTGCTATCCTCCTGCAGCTCTTATTTCAAAGAAATATTCAGGGACAACCCGCATCCGCACCCAGTAATAATTTTTAAATTTATTAAATTCGAAGATCTCACGTCAATAATTGAGTTTATGTATCAGGTATGCTCAACATTAACATAATTTGAATTAATAAAATGTGCGAGTTCGGATAACGTAAATTTGTAATAAAACATTTTTGGATTTTATTAGGGGGAAGTGAATGTACAGCAGGAAGCATTGCAATCATTTCTTCAAACCGCCGAATTACTTGCTGTGCAAGGTCTTACCGCAGAGGAGAAGGAGAAACCAAAATTGCCTCCGACACCGATTATTGATGAACAAAAACTTATTAAAACTATCCCCAGTACTATTAGAGCCGTGAATGACGTAACGACTGCAACACAGACTACACCGCAGACAATCGAAATACCAACGGCAACTATTTTGCAGCAAACGCAGCCACAGCAACAGCAACATACCGCCACACAGCATCATCATGTACAAACACAAATCCAGCATATTCAAGTGCAACATCCACCGCAACCCCACGTGCAAACCGTGCAAACTCAGGTGCAGCAACAGCAAACAACAACACATCAGCTGCAACATCATCAGCAGCAACAATTGCAACAAACTCATTTAGGTGCGCTGCCTTCAACGAATACGATAAAGAAACGTAAAATGACTTTCTCAGATGATGATGATAACATATACACCACAGAAGGCGTTGATTACGGTGTCAAGGATGATTCTTCGATAGTCAAAAGTAAAAAGAAAAAATTTAATTATGTATTAAACATCTAAATATATAAATGCATATATTTATTAACAAATGAATTTTAAGCTGCGGAAATGACATTCCTACGAGGTACTGTAAAAATGGATATACCCGAATACATAGTTGGCGAAGTTGATGACAGTGAACAGTTGACTGACGGAAGTGCGCAGCATACATCACAAGACGGTGGCACGACGGGCACCCAAAATGTCACACAGTACACATCTGAATATGAAATTCTGACAGAATCAGAAATTGAGGAAAAATTTCATCAAGCTGATGCAGAAAACGCAGAAATAACAATCGAAATGGGTATTTAAAGCTAAAATATTCATATAAATAAATCATTTTTTAAATCGGTTTTAATCTTTATATAGGACGTCTTTTAAATCCAACAACGAGTACACCATCAACAACAACACCTCATACAACGTTAGATGAATCAGGTGGCAGTGTCACTAATGCTGTAGTAAAAATTGATAATAAAGGTGGCGCATCGGCAGGTATGTTAGAAAGTAATTTGATACTAAAAGTTCATTTTTTACTTAACTATGTTATATCCTTGTTTATTGAGTCTTGAATTTAAAAAGTAGTTATGTCCCTATATATTTGAAACTCATTCTGCTTAGGAACCGCTAAAGCTGCATTTATAGATAGATAATTGTGTTATTGTGGTAATTTTAAATAGAAA
Source organism: Bactrocera latifrons (assembly GCF_001853355.1). Classification (NCBI taxonomy): domain Eukaryota; kingdom Metazoa; phylum Arthropoda; class Insecta; order Diptera; family Tephritidae; genus Bactrocera; species Bactrocera latifrons. Next base: position 296,011 of record NW_017534575.1, read on the forward strand.
AAACCAAAATGTATATTTACTAACACTGTCGATTTACAAAACCATTTACAAAATTATATATGTATATCCAAAAGACGCTATAGCAGCATTTTCCAATCCCATACCCTTCATTATGTAACATTATGTTTTTGTAATGGATGTTTATTTATATTAAGTTGATATAGCGCCTCTTAGCTATTTTTTTTTAGATATATTTAGAATTATTTATTTTTTAATTATAAACTTAAAAAGCTAAGCTCAGATTAATAGTTATAAAAACTACATACATAATATTTTTGCAGTAAATTTGTGATCTAAATTTGTGTCTACTACGATGAATATGTCTCCAAATGTTACCATTTTCTTTTCATTCGTTTTTTTCTGACAAAATATTTATACTTCATCGCAATTATATAAACTATTGGCGATTTACAATGCTAGATCACTAGCTTAAAATTATTCTAAATTATAAGACGTATGTAAAAAAAAACAAGTTTAGTTACTGTCAACATAATTTTTGTGCTATTTTTGTGTATTTTTAGATTTGCCAAATAATAAGTGGACAGAATGTCAATTTTGCAAAATGGTCATAACCACGGTTAATCTTTGGAGACATATTCGTACGCAACATACGCCTCAACCGCCCCGTAAATGCGAGCTATGCAACAAAAATTTCAAAAACAAATACAGTCTACGCGAGCACATACGAATTTCGCACGAACAAAAAATCACAGTGAAGTCAGAAAATTGATTGACAATATTTCATTTGCGTCGTTAAATATTTATTTAATAAATGAGTAACTTAGAAAATAACGTAAATAAAAGTAGAGCTCAGCAGCAAATTCCAAGCTCGTTATGAAAATCGTTTTTAACTGCAATCAAGAAAGGCAACTATAAACGACGATGTTAATTTAATACCAGTGAGCAAAGCACATAAATACGTCCAAAAATATGAATAAAATAATGGAACTACCAAAATGAAATTTAAATGAAAAATGCTAGAGATTTAACCTAAAAAGTGCAAAGTAGATTTATTTTAATTAAGCCAGTGTATTCCATTATCCAATTATGAGTTGAAATCGCGTTTAATTTAAAAAACAATGGTCGATTGATTTTGTTAATGATTTTCTTATTTTTTTTAATATAATACATTAACGAATGGTGCGCTGCGCTAACCATAATTATTATTAAACACAAACAATTATACATTTTTTTTTAATTAGATATAAGAAAATATGTTTACAATCGCTTCCTCTTCTGTTTCATTTTACACAAAGAACTCTTTGAAACAAATACTAATATATTATAATTTGAAATATCTAAAGGCACACTTATTCATCATGAAAACTCAGAGAAGGTAATAATGGTTCACATTAAATGTTAGAGCTCGGTTATTGTCTACTGTCAGGCACAAATCTCTTTATTCATAATATTTGCTTATTTTCTAATTTATTCAATCCTAGCAAATACGTGTTCGGCTTAAACTGATAACAATAAAGAAAAAAAATTGAAGTGAGGTAGATGTGTATATCGATGTATAAATTTCATAAATATTTATCATGTTTCAATAATTGAATACAGATGTATGTATAAAGGACATGTATTACAATTTTGTAGGGTATTTAGCGTAAATTAAAACTAAATCAGATTGCTATACATACATAATTATATAATGTAGATGTAGATTTACTTATAAATTAAAAGTGTGTGCATAACGAGAGGAATTAATTAATTTGAAATATTTGCAAAAATTAATATTTTTTGCCGATAAACTATATTTATTAGGGTAATATATAGAATAAATTCCAAAATTTAAATTTAAAAACTGTACAAAAAAATACCTGTATTAAAATTTGGAGAAATTACGAAATGTGAAAATTAAAAATAGAGTAGAATATTTAAATACAGTTTTGACTACCGGAAAATTTAGTTATAAAAAAGTAAGATATTAGAAAATTTCCATATCTCGAGACGATAAGTAACACTTACCATAATAGTACAATTTGCGGACAAAAAAATAAGTATTTTGTATAAAATAACATGAATCAAAATTCACATTTAAATGTTTCATATTTTGCTTGAAAGCCCACCATTATTCTATCAAACACATAATTTTCTTTAAAAAAATAGTTGCAATTTCTGATATTATCAAGGAATTTTTCTTGTGAATATTTTTATAACACATCTCGATTATTAAGTCACATTTATATCATGAGGAAATTATTAAAACCTATAAAATTTACAAAAATAATTAAAACATGAAACACTTAAAAAACACATACATATATAAATAAAAGTAATTGTAATATACTATATACTGAATATATTATATGTATGTAATATTTATAAGCAGGATAGACTTTTATTATAATTTTCAAAAATATAAATGAATGTCGAAAAAATATTTATGCTTATCTTTTATATTATATGTGGGACTGAAGGTGCAACGATCAGCTCAATCAGATCAGAGCTATTCACTATTTTGATTGAATCAAATATTTATACCTGATTTGAAACTGTTCCTTTTGTTCACCTCGCGTGTCGTTGACAGTACTCAACATATTTTATTATAGCTTGGTTGGTGCTAATAAAATAATGTGAAGACTTTATTACATCATAAATATATATGTCATTGTATTGCATGTTATGTACATATAGAAATTTATGGGAGAGTTAAGTATGTAAAAGGCTCTCACCTGGTTTGCATTACAATTTTTCTATATTTATATAGTTCTCTACGATCATCGACTAATAATAGACACTAGATATTTAAATGCACAAGTTAACAAGTTCTTTCTAAATAGTTAAAAATTAATGACCTTTTTATATTTTCACATTTCAGTGGAAGAGCAAAACTTAACATGTAAATTTTGTAAACGAAAATTACAATCGATGAATGCATTACGACGACATATAACTTCACGACACTCGGAAATTTCTGGAAAAGAACACGAGTGTACCATCTGTAGCAAGAGTTTCAAGACGAAATGGTCACTATCAACGCACAATTCACGCTTTCACAGAGATATGCGTGTAACAAAAGAATGCATTAAAATGGAATTCACTTAAGGCACATAACAGCACAACAGCTGATGCAACCGTAATGAATTCCAACAGCAGGTTTTATTGTTGTAAATCCTTTAATTTTAATTCTAGCCATAAAACACATACATGCATACATACATACATATATGTAAATTAAATTCATTATGATATACATATGTTATTACATTAACTTTATAACATATACATATATTGCTTTTTCGAAATAAATAATACTTGACTTTTTAAAAAGGATGTATGTATGTAAATCGAAAATAGAAAAATAAAGAAATAAGTAAAAAAAAAAAAAATAAAATTTTTATTTCCAAATCTAATTATACATGAAATATTATTTAATAAGCTGTAAGACCTGGCAGTGGAAATTTCGCACTGAACTCTTCAACACCGCTACGCAGTTTACTCAGTTTTTCTGCAATCTCTTTATTTGATTTCAAGGTCTGCTTGAAATCCACCAATTTAGGGCCAGAAAGTTTAGTTGTTTCAACACACAATTTTAAAGCGCGATCTATGTAATCCACAACGACATCAATATCAGTCTCCACCAAGCCACGTGTAGTTAGAGCTGGTGTGCCAAGACGTATGCCAGATGGATTCAGTGCAGATTTATCGCCGGGTACAGTGTTTTTGTTACATGCAATATTCACTTCTTCCAAAATATGTTCCGCTTTGGCTCCGGTCAAACCAACATTACGCAAGTCGAGAAGTACTAAATGAACATCAGTGCCACCTGTAGCAACATTATAGCCTCGCTTTATCAAACCATCACAAAGACGACGAGCATTGGTAATCACTTGTCGCTGGTAGTCAGCAAACTCTTTAGTCTGCGCCTGTTTAAAAGCGGTGGCAATTCCAGCAATGGTGTTATTGTGTGGTCCACCTATATATGTAAATTAGTTTTGAATGATTATTTAATAAGTATATTAATATATTTTAAAATGTATAATAATGCTTACGTACTTCACATATAGTGCATATCTACCGGAAATAATCAAGCTACCTACCTTGTAGACCTGGGAACACTGCTCCATTGATGCGATCCTCTAAATCGTATATTACTTTATCGCCATTGGGCAGAACCTTGCGTACACCCTTGCGATAGAAAATGACACCAGCACGTGGTCCCCGCAATGTTTTGTGTGTTGTAGTGCTCACCACATCGGCATACTCAAATGGTGAGGGTATTAAACCCGCTGCCACTAAACCGGCGATATGTGCCATATCGGCAAAAAGATATGAATCGTTTTGGTCACAGATTTTACGGAAGCGGGCATAGTCAAGGCAACGTGAGTAACAAGAAACGCCGGCTATAATTACGCGAGGTCTGAAAAGTTTAGCATTCGCTTCCAACTTATCGTAGTCGATAAGACCTGTACTTGCGTCCACCTTATATGGCATACTCTCAAAATATATCGATGTTGCTGAAATCCTTTTATTAGCAGTCATGAAACCGTGTGTTAAATGACCGCCATCTGGCAAATCAAGACCCATTATACGATCATGGGGTTGACAAAGCGCAGTGTACACGGCAAAGTTAGCTGGCGAGCCCGAATAAGGCTGTACGTTTACACCCCATTCCTCTGGATTGAGACGAAATGCTTCGAGTGCACGTTTTTGTGCAAGTCGTTCTATTTCATCGATAAATTCATTTCCACCATAGTACCGTTTTCCAGGCATGCCTTCGGAGTACTTATTGTGCAGGCAAGAACTTAAGCATTCCAAAACAGATACGGATGTAAAATTTTCACTGGCAATCATTTCTAAGCCAACTGTTTGGCGTTTCTTTTCTGCCTTTATAATGGCGTAAAGTTCAGGGTCACTCTCGCCCACGCCTTCATTCAACAACTTCAAATTTCCAGACATGTTCTAAGAAAATAAATATTATTAATGTAGAAATCAAATGCATTTAGTATGTACTTTTTAAGTATGTATGTACATATAAGTATACATAAAAATAAAGAAAAATTAAAACATTTTTAGAGTATTTAAAAAAAAAAAACTAAATAATTGCTTTTTTATATACTTTTATACCTTTAAAAAATAAAAATAAATTTTGTAATGATCCCGAGCTAAGACTCAAAATATGTCGCTTGTTGTCGGCTATCGAACACTTAGTAATTAGCAGAGTCTATGAACTGTAATCGCATTAGTTATTTCTTCTTTTAAGCTGATAATACACTCGTAGGAAAAATAACAAAGTAATATGTTTTCGGGTCACAGGTTATAGATTTCTGACGTACATATGTTCATATAATGATAAAGTAACGATTGTGCTGATATGTATTATACATCTGCTTGTATCTGGGTTCAAATGAAAATGATACTTTTAAAATATGGTCGCGTAGTAATAACAAGCCTCTCCATAAACATGTTTTTGTTTCTAAATGGTTCAATACTTATGTACATACGTACATACATATATATACTACTTTTATACATAAGGCAAATCACATAATTACAAATTATGTTATAGATCACTGATAATGCAAGTATCATTCAATATAAAAATAAATTGTACAAAACAGGACTTACTCGCAAAAAATAAGCAGCTTGTCAACAGCTTCGAATATTGAATATTTCTGACATAAAAATTTAGTTTACGGTACAAGTTGAATCGTTGCTTAATAATTTGTATATCACGTATATAAATGAGTAAATGCATATAGTATTTAATACATTCAAATAGTACTAATATCAAGTGTAAAAGAGTAAGTGTTTACTAAGTACACTCAATCTTTAAATCTTCGTTTATTTAAAACTTAACAAATCTAATTCTAATAAAGATAAAGGTATTGTTATTAAAGTAGATGCACTTTAATTATTTTTGGAGTACTGGTAGGGATATTCTTAAGTTACTTAGTAAATAAATTCTGAGTATATACTTTCAGATATCTAGGCATTACAATTTTGTTTAAAAAAAATAGAAGAAACGTTAACTTCGGTTGCACCGAAGTTATAATACCCTTCACAGGTTTAAGTTTTCTTACAAGAATTTGATTTTGGCTATTGGTCATCGGCGATTGTAGCGATGCCTTGGATAATAAGCTCCGTCGAATTTCGTAAAGATATATCGACAAATAAACATGAACTTAATTTTGATCGCTCATATGCTGACAAATAAGCAGCTTCTTGTGGAGAAAAAGACGCATGCAAAATTTCAGATCGATATCTCAAAAGTTTAAGCCTATTTTGTAGGCATTCGGCGATACGTTCTGGGTGTTACAAACTTCATGGCAAACTTAATGTAATATGTTCCGCTTGGAGTATAAAAAGCACTTTCATAATAAATAATATAATATGAAACTGCCAAACTATTGCGACTATTGCTGTTGTCAGCCTACTACCTTTGCTTTATAAGAGTATGCGTGTTTTTTATGTTATGTATGTACATATAGAAATTTAAATTATTAGCATTGACAAATACAGACGAATGCCTTAGCTGCATGCATTACAAATATATATGTATATATGTATAATATTTTATAACTTGAAATATTTATACATACATATGTATGTATATTAAACACATTGCAACTTTCAGGCAAGTTCAAAATGTGATATGAGGGTAATGTTCGAAAATTGCAGATTTTATTAACTAATATAGATCAGAAACCCAAGATGTAGAGACTGGAACAAGTTTATATTACCAATCATTAAATCATTGAGCGAAGCTCGTTAAGCTAATACATCTCATGATCATAATTTATACCCAATGTGACCGACGTATTCCTGTTACATACATACACATATACTATCTACTGTAAACTTTACAGTGTAAAGTAGACACTTTAATACGTATAAGGGTTTTTTGTCTGCGGAAGCACTCAATTTTATTAAGAGTACATAGAATCAATGCTAGGATCTATGTATGTATGCACATAAGATGTATCCATATAATTGAAAATATGCATTAGTTTATTTTACTTATTTTTTCTAAATCTTTTATAAAAAAATTTACAGTTTATAGGTGTGCGTAGCTCACCGCATGCGTTGTCGAATTGAAAAGGTGCCGGTGTATCAAACTATTTAGTATACTTTTGATGTATTTACTATAAGGTCTTTGGAAATTTAGTTAATAATTAATACTTACAGTAGAATAATTTGCCGCTAAAACGCCAAATCTTGACCTTTCCTTTTCCAATTGTTTATTATACGAAAAATGTGATTTTTTTGGAGCAGTATTAGCAATTGAAGCTTGAGGAATAAAACGCTGATAAATCGTTTTACTGCCGGCGTTAGATAATTGAGTTCGCTTGCTCAGCGTGTAGATGGCACGAGGTGTAATATTCTGTATTTGCATTTTCGCCTAAAACTTGACCTCAAATTTACCACACATTCAAAGATGTATGTCTTTAGCCGATCGTCGATTTCCAAATACTGAAAAAATAAAATTTCAAAAGATCCATTGATAGTAAATGACAGGGGATCATTGATAACCTTTGACATAAAAAAATAACAGCTTTTTTGCTAAAACTGATAAAGACTAAAGACTTGGAAAGTCTTGGAGAATGTGATAAATATTCTTTGCTATTTCTTTAAATTAGCGTATAAATTATTAAGTAATAATAACATTTGTATGAAATGTACAAAACAAAAACATTTTATACGTTAATCATATTACTTTTCTTTAAAAATTTAAATATATAATTTTTTTAAGAAAAGTATAAAAAATGTAAACTTTCGTAGATGAAAAATGATAGGCAACGAGTATATAAATGCGTTTCGATATGCTTTGAATAATAATTTATCGATAACTGTAAATTGCGGGAATTACTAAATGTTTTTTTGTTTTTTATACAATTATCATTTATTATCTCATCTCTAGCATAAAATATAATTGGTTTTTCATTGATTTCGAAAATTACGCGCCGTATATGAATATGGATATATTAAATCCACAAGAAAACGACGGTATAGGTCTGATAATAGAACCTGGATATACATGGAATGAAATGCGTGAGAACGTAATGAATTCTTGTTTAAAAAAAAAGTTTCATATCATTTTAGACGGAGATCACAAAACAGATGAAGTATGTCATACTAATAGTTTACTTGTATATATTTTACAAATATGTATGTTATTGTAGGTGTACAGAAAAATACTGGATTTGTTAAACTCCGAATTGAACTTAGATGAAATAACCAGCCTTTTCGTTATTGTTGGCACTCTTTACTTTATTGAAGCTACACCTCTAAACATGGAATGGCGTACACAACTTTTGCAAAAAACATTTAACTACACAGACACATTAAGCCCAATGCACGTAAGGGATGCGCTATGCGGTTAAAAAAATTTGAATTTGCAACGAATCCTTTACATATTTTTCTCTATATTTAGCTTCATTTAGCGACTAAACGACTTTGGACAAGTCTAAAAAAAAAGGAGACGGACGTGTTCAATATACTTGAACTTTGTAATCAAATGGTTATCATAAGTGAAACAGCTAGAGCTATTTCTATTTGTCTTATGTGGACCATACTCTCTGAAATAACAGAAACTCCTAGCGAAATGTATTGCTTCAGGCAGGTAAGAAAGTTTATTATATATATGTTTGATATTATGGAAAAGTAAAAATTTGCTTATAGTTCATGAAGTTACTCGAAATGCTGAATAATATAGAAAATGAGACACTGCAGGAGGAGGAAAATACTAAAATTGTTTATATTTTAGTGCGAGTTTTAAGTTATCTTATAAATGTCATTCTCTGTGATGCTCAAAATGAGGATATTATTAAAGCCGGCTACCGCATGTACTTTAAATACACTTCTTCATTTTTAAAGCAACTTTTGAATTGGTGCGAAAATTTTAAAAAGACTATAGATTCCTGCCCAAAACCAAAGCAAATTCAAACTGATTGGGATCTCCGTATGATGGTAGGTATATTGCAATTTATTACAATCGCAAATTATATGTTTTATTTTGCAGATTACTGAGCACATCAGCTTTAATATCATTAATGTTCTTCAAGATAGAATAGAACAGATGAGTGCACCGGATTATACCTAGGATAAATTTAAGTTAGAAGTTTTACATAATTCAGCTAATTATGTATATGTATAATTTTTTAAGTACTATATGTTTTTGTATATAAACTACATTTAATGTATTGCACACGAAATAAAATTTTGTCATTTAAAACGTTGTATAAACGTATTATATGAGTCTGTACAATTGTAAGCTTTAATATTTTTCACTAATAAATTAGTAAAAATTTGTCTGCAAATCGCGACGAGCGCATGTCGATTTTGAGCCAATAAAATATCGATATACACTAACTGATAAGACTTTCAGGACCCTACAAAATGAATCTAATTACCATTATTATTTACGCCGAATGTTAATACAGTATACACAATTTTTTATTTATCTAGCATTTCAGGTTGTTGTTCACTTTCAATTTATTAGCTTTTCTTAAATCGGTAAGTTGAGAAACTTCTGTTGCAATTAGACATTAGTATCAACTCTGTGTACTTCGAAATTCGACATTCGAAAACACAATGACAATTTTCTCTAGTGAAGCTTTTGCATAGTCATTTCTATCAAAAACATTTGCGAGGCATTGTTTCATTAAAGTAAGTTATTAAATAAAATATTCCGCGATGACCGTCACAAATCGGGTAAGTTATTTTCTTTACTAAATACAAATTTATCTATATACATTCTATAACTAAATAATATCACAGATGGAAATCGACGCCGCTCTCAAAGGAGAAGGATTCCGTTCTTACTATATTCAGAAGATAGAAGAATTGCAATTAATTGTTGCTGAAAAGAGTCAAAATTTACGACGTTTGCAAGCTCAGCGCAATGAGCTCAATGCAAAAGGTAATTGTCCTATAAAGCTGAAATGTATACTTTGTTTTAATTGTTTTCTTTTCACACATTTAGTACGTATGCTACGTGAGGAGCTTCAGTTATTACAGGAACAAGGCAGTTATGTTGGTGAAGTCGTGAAACCAATGGATAAAAAGAAAGTGTTGGTAAAAGTGCATCCAGAGGGCAAATTTGTAGTTGATATAGATAAAAATATCGATATCAATGATGTTACTCCCAACTGCCGTGTAGCTCTTAGAAACGAAAGCTATACTCTACATAAAATTCTACCAAATAAAGTTGACCCATTGGTTTCCCTTATGATGGTTGAAAAAGTCCCTGACTCTACCTATGAAATGGTTGGTGGATTAGACAAGCAAATTAAAGAAATCAAGGAAGTTATTGAATTACCGGTGAAGCATCCAGAATTGTTCGACGCATTAGGTATAGCTCAGCCAAAGGGTGTACTACTTTATGGGCCACCTGGCACTGGAAAAACTCTTTTGGCCCGTGCAGTGGCTCATCATACCGAATGTACATTTATCCGAGTGTCTGGGTCGGAATTGGTGCAAAAGTTTATTGGCGAAGGTTCACGTATGGTTCGTGAACTGTTCGTAATGGCACGAGAGCACGCTCCTTCTATTATTTTTATGGATGAAATTGATTCAATTGGTTCCTCAAGAATCGAATCAGGTTCTGGCGGTGACTCCGAAGTGCAAAGAACGATGTTGGAGTTGCTTAATCAATTGGACGGTTTTGAAGCTACAAAGAATATTAAAGTTATCATGGCAACGAATCGTATTGATATTCTGGATCCAGCTCTTCTAAGACCAGGCCGTATTGATCGTAAGATTGAATTCCCTCCACCAAATGAGGAAGCTCGTTTGGATATTTTGAAAATTCATTCCAGAAAAATGAACTTAACTAGAGGCATAAATTTACGAAAAATAGCTGAATTAATGCCAGGAGCATCGGGTGCTGAAGTGAAAGGTGTCTGTACAGAAGCGGGTATGTATGCCTTACGTGAACGGCGTGTACATGTCACACAAGAAGACTTTGAAATGGCCGTTGCGAAAGTAATGCAAAAGGATTCGGAAAAAAATATGTCGATTAAAAAGTTGTGGAAGTAAAATTTAAAAAACAAGAAACAAATTAAAAAATTGTATTTCAAATATAGAATTTATAAAAAAAAAAAATTAATTGCAAATCATTGTTGTTGTATTAAGGGTTCAAAAGTACGTTTTAATTTAAGTTAATTTTCGTATCCAATTATAAATTCGTTTGTTTTATAAAATAACACCACCAGATTTATATTACACCATCGTGTCATATATAATATAAAAATATCTTTTATTTCGTTCAGTTTTAAGTCAATTTCAAATCGAAATATCTTTTTTTTATTGATAAATAGAGAAAATTTTTTAAACAGATCATACCGAAGGTCATTATAATTTAAATTTAAATAGTTTGAAACGATATTAACGAAAGATACAGGTAAGAAAATAATCTGTATATGTGATTTATATGGATCTACATCAGGTTTTGAGTAATTCGTAAATATCATTATTATCGGCCACATCGAGACTCGATTGTCCATCTGCGTCTTTAGTAGCTGGATCCGCATTAGCATCAAGTAGTAAACGGATACAGTCGACATGACCGCAACTGGCGGCATAATGCAACGCTGTCTGTTGCTCTGAATCGCGTAGGTTGACATCGACGCCATTATCTATTAGATATTTTAGTATTTCGACAGCATTACGGTCAGTGGCCCAATGTATAAGACCCATACCATTTTCGTCGAGGTTATCCATAATTTCTACCGTTAATGATTTTTGCAGTTGAATGAAATTACCTTCTTTGATGTAGTCAAAGGCATTTTTTTCGTGTTCCTCTTTTTGCTCGATTTCTTCTTGTTTTTGTGGAATGGAATGTACTACCCAACTAGATGGAGTTTTGCATTTGCTGGTGCTTTCGTGATTTGGTATCCAATTATTGTCAACCGCTTTAACTTTTGCAATATATAAATTTTTCGCATCTGTGCAAGACATATCGCCCAAATCATTCCATGCGCACCATTTGCTCCTACTTTGCATATTAAATAAGCTCGGCTTTGACGTGTTACACCGACCACAAGTTGCTTGCTTGTATAAACCATAGATTTCTAAAAGGTCTGTGGACTCGAGTGAGTTGTGAATTTTTTGTAAATGTTCTGCTGCTTTCGAAAATATTTCATCGATAGGTTCGGTGTCAATGTCACTGTCAGAAAAATCGGATGTTGACATTGTGGAAAACTAGTTTTTTATTGTGTTTGTTTCTTTAAGACTTCGGGATCCGTATACTACATAAAGACTTAAGTATAATGCTTTATATAGAGATTTATATTTTAAGATTTCTGAATGTTTAAATAATTGCCCTCAAGCACGTGTTTTTGTTCACTTTCAATTTTCTCAATTGGCGTGATATCATTGAACACCACAAAACCGTATCCACGTGAACAGCCTGTTTTCTTATCGAAAATTACGTTTGCGGATATTACACGACCGAATTCCTTGAAATATGACCGCAGTTCTTGATGACCCACCTAAAATCAGATGAAAATTGTTTCAACTAGCATCCAGTATATATATTCTTTGATTTACCGTCCAAGGTAGATTTCCCACGAATAGTCTTTGCAGGCCCTTGCCTAATTTTACTGCTGTGGCCATTTGCTTAAAATGATATTTATTAAAAACTCAACTCCGCTTTCCTACTTATATTTGTTGCGTAAATTTGTGCACAATTATTTACCGCATAGACATTTCTAGGCTGCCAAAAATAAAAGGTGTAACATAAGTCAATCAAAACAGCTGTTTTAGGGTTGCATATTTTTCACATTAGGCATGTTCGTTCAGAAAAATATTCAGAATTAAAACCAACTAGCAGCTAGCTTCCTGCGAATTTACCGTGTGACTTTCAAATCACACAGCATTGCGGCGCAGAGTTACTTAAGCACTGGCCAGGCACCGTGAAATTCCTGTGAAAATACCTCATGACTTTCAAATCACACAAGATCGCGGCACGGGAGTCTCCAAAGCACTGGTCAGGCACGGTGTCTGCTTTAGTTATATAGCCAACAGTATCCATGGGGGAGTTCCCGAGCATTTTCCAGGCAGAG
>NW_017534575.1:309617-352357 GCF_001853355.1 Bactrocera latifrons
TGAAACTCCGGAGCATCTGCTGATCGACTGCACAGCAGTCTGTATTCGCAGAGCTAAGGCCCTTGGAGTTCCATTTCCGGATAGGGATCRCATTGCCTCGCTAGCGCCTAGCAGCCTACTGGACYTCATYAATGGGCTGGGGCTAAGTGAGGCAATGTAAGGAAGGAGAGRGCACAATAGACCAAAGGTCGCAGTGCATTCCTCATTATCATTCATTCATTCATTCAGTTATATAGCCAACTGGCAGCTATCTTCCTGTGAATGGACTCATGACTTTCAAAACACACAAGATCGCGGCACGAGAGTCTCCCAAGCATTGTCCAGGCACGGTGCCTGCTTTGCTTATATAGCGAATTGGCAGCTAGCTTCCTGCGAATTTACCAAATCACATAACATTACGGCGCGAAAGTCACCTAAGCACTAGCCATGCGCGCTGCCTACTTTACTTATATAGCCAACTGGCAGCTAGCTTCCTGTGAAATTACCTCATGACTTTGAAGTCACACCAGATCGCGACGGGAGTCACCTAAGCACTGATCAGACACGCTGCCTGCTTTACCTATATAGCCAACTGGCAGCTATCTTCCTGTGAAATTACCTCGTGACTTTCAAATCACACAAGATCGTGGCACGAGAGTCTCCAAAGCACTGGCCAGGCACGGTGCCTGCTTTACTTATATAGCGAATTGGCAGTCAGCTTCCTGCGAATTTGCCGCGTGACCTTCAAATCTCATAACATTACGGCGCGAGAGTCACCTAAACACTGGCCAGGCGCGCTGCCTGCTTTACTTATATAGCCGACTGGCAGCTAGCTTCCTGCGACTTTACCGCGCGACTTTTAAATCACACAACATCGCGGCGTGAGTGTCACTTAAGCATTGGCCAAGCACGGTGCCTGCTTTACTTATATAGAGCAAGTTGAAAGCTAGCTTCAACCGATGAACAAGTCAACTTGTGAGTTCCAAATCGAATTACATGGTGGCGCGAAAGTCACGCAAGCGATGGCCAGGCACGGTTGCTGCTTGCCTTTTATAGAGCCAGCTGGCAGCCTGATTTTATTATTTTTCCTATATATTTTACTAAATGGGAGTTTTTGATCACTTACAATAACTTTTTTATCTTAAAGCAAATAAATCTTCACTTTCGAATCAGAGATATTGTAATACATAATTTTCCGCTCTACAAAAAATTCTGACGTATGGTATTTATATGTACACCATGTCGTATGAGCAACCAGAAAGTGCATTTGAACCATTTGTACCATTTGATGTAGAACTTTAACAGCTTACACCTTTAAGTGAATATTTTTATGAAAAATTCTTTACGATCTTTCTTGTAGAGAAGAAAATTTTGTAGTAGAATATCACTTTTTCAAAGTTATATATTTACTTGTTTAATGTAAAATATGGTATAATAAACCTATATTATTATATGCATATCAGAAAGATATGATTCAAGCGCGGTTGAAATTGAAAGTAAAGGATTTTTATAAAGGATTATTATTTTTAGACCATATACTGAAACTATGAAAGGCGTTGGTAGAAAAACAATTAACTTGGAGAAATAACGGATACGTTAATATACATCCATATAATTATAAATGTATAAAACCTACATTTATTGTTGGAAATTTACAAAAGCAAATTTGTATTATTGCTTTCAGACTAAAACCTTATGCAATATGCATTTTTATATTTTATTGTAGCTCTAAATAAGTCACCTAAAATGCCGGCCTCGGTTAAAACTGCCGTTAGTAAAAATTTTAAATTTGAAATTCGTTCAGTTAAGAAAACCATCTCAGAAATAGCTATAATAATTATATGTTATTTATTCGTTGTTCTGTTCCCTACAACCCCGTCGATCAATAATGAACTGAGTGATGATGACCTTAAAAAGATTGTGATATATGACGGACAAAATCTCAATAATTTAGAGATTCTAAAGTAAGTTTGGAAAAAAATTACTATTTTTTCAATTTTGTATGAGCAATATTTGAATCGCATTTGATTTACTGTATACCATTATATTAGATCCTTATTAAGCGTCTCTGGAAAACCAATGCCAACAAATCTTACATATACTCCAGACGATGAAACGGCTACCGGTATAATGGATGAAGTTGCAAAAAGTCTGCAATTAATCGAAGCAAAGTCATATAAAACAGAAAAATCAATGATGAACAGATTCGACAGAAATACAACACTAGCAGCTGTTAAATTCATATCAACGACTAAGGATAATCTAGAAAATGAAATACGTTTTCCAAGTGAGTTTCGAACAAAGGACTTAAATCATGTGGGTACAGAACTTTGGGCAACACGCTGTAGCGGTATACTTGCTCAGGATGCAGGCGAAAAAAACGTGCAAGATGATTTATATTTACGAGAGGGTTTCTTGCAGTTGCAACATCAAATATTTGCTAAATGGTTACTCAAGACACAGGATCAAGATATAAGTAACGCAACATTTACAGTGCGATCATTTCGACAACATACCAATGCGAGAATGTGTTCTATCACAAGCAAGTCCAGTATATCGATGTTTTGCTTCAGTTTTTCATTCTTTTTACCATTTCTAAATATTCTATGGGTAATATGAGCGTTTCAACGATTCATTTTTAGATATAGATATATAAATATATATTTTTATTTTTATCAAACATTCCAAGCGGTATGGGCGTGAACGAGAAGAGAATATTTTAGCTCATCATTGGAGATATGGATTTGATTATGCCAAGTACTGGACTGGCAATTGCATTGTTTCTTTTTTGCATTTATTAGTTTTGGATATATTCATTGCAATTGTGGTCATGGTAAGATAACCATTTCTCTTGAACTCTTACTATATATTACTATATAATCAAGTTTGCGATTTTCTTAATTAAATACTTTTTGTTTAAAAATTCGATTTTAAACTTACAATATCGAATTTTGGGATTACAATAATTTTCAATCCGGAATTTGGAATTAAAAAATAAATAAATAAATATTTTTAATTAAGATTTTCGGAATTACAAAAACAAAATTTTCAAATGTTGATTCAACTGCATTATGCAATTCTAATTAAAATTAGTTCCATTAAGTTATATTTAATTATTTTATTATGTTTAATACTTTGATTGTTATTGAAAAACGTTATCGCAGTTTCAATACTTGACGAAGCAATAGTCTTGTAAAATAGGCATATCGAGTTATATAAAACTTCAATTTGCAAAAAGTTAATATCTCAAATAATTATGACAATATTGCTCTGTCTATTTATAGCTGCCACTTGAGGGAAAATTCGTTAGTAACATTATTTGGTTGATCCTTTATCTAATTTCATACAATATTGCACTCCTGATTACCGCCGTGTTTATAGTCTCAATTTCGACTAAAGCACTGCACGCTGTATTGTTCGGAGCTCTGATATGGATTACCATGTATTCCTTATTCTCAATTTTGGTGGAGCACTATTTGGAAATGACCACAATTTTGTTCATTTGCTTTATTGGCTTTCCCAACAATGGATTTGCATATGGAATGCGCGAGCTTCAAAAAGGCGATGATTTTTTAAATCCAGTCATAACGATGTTGGCGAACTGTGCATTTTATTGGATATTGATTTCCATAGCGGAGTATTTTAGTCCAGGGCCTTATATTAAAACGTTGCCATTCAGCTTATGCTGTAGTGGACGCTGTCTTACCACAATGAATAAGCCCGCCAAAGCTCCAAAGTCGAAAAAACACAATATTTTAATACTGGAAAAACCTATAATTTGGGAAAATTTTGAATTCGGCACCATCAGTAGTGTTGAATTGATACGTTTAAAAAATGTGCACACCAAATACGATTCCGGAAGAATACAACTTAAAAATATTACAATGCGTATCTATGCCAATGAGATTACTGTCATATTTGGACCACATTGCTCCGGCAAAACGACAATAATTCAATTAATGGCAGGTTGGAGGCGACCACTGTTGGGACAAGTACAAATTGAAAATAATGATTTGTATGAACATTGGAATAAATATCGTGATAGCATCGATGTATGCATGCCAAATAACGCATTATTTGATTTACTAACTGTCGAAGAAACATTAAAATATTATATGCTAATTAAATTACCAACAAGAGATAATCAAAAAATTAATATGGAATTAGATAAATTTTTCGAATCTGTGAGAGCAACGCGAATACAACGTAAAACGTTGGTGAAATCATTAACCTATAGTCAAAAACGTTTCGTAAGTTTGGGTTGCGCCATTGCGGGTGGTACAAAAATCGTTTTACTTGACGAACCTACACTTCATATGAAAGGAAAGGAGCAACGTTTATTTTGGAGCATATTACATAAAGAAAAATATGGACGCGCTATTGTGATGACCACATTCGACATAACTGAAGCCGAAGCTGTTGGAGATCGTATTGCGATGTTCGGTGAAGGCGTGCTTTTAACGTATGGTACACCATTTTTCCTTAGAAATAAATTTGGTGTCGGTTGTGATTTGGTAATCATTTATACATATTATACATGCATTATGTAGATATATTTATATAAACGTCGGGTAAACAAAATTATTACATACATACAGGGTTTGTCCGGAAATTAATAGGACTGATTTTCTTCCGCCGCGGCTGTACTTCGGAGCATGCGCGCACCGACTGGAGCGTAGAGAGCGTTTCTAGCAAGTCAAAAATGCAGCGTTAGAGTAGAGGTACGCAGTAAAATTCTGTGTGAAATTTGCTAAATCTGCGACAAAGGGGATCCAAGCTGCATGCACCTCGGCTCTCAAGGCTATTCCGGAGAATGCCTGCCGTGACGCCTTCAATACTTGGAAATCGCGCTTGGCAGCGCTGCATCGATGCAAAAGGAGCCTATTTTGAAAGTTATAGTTATATTACTTTCCGGAAAAACCCTGTATACATATGCGAAATGTATATACCCTGAACATTACCTTTATCTCGAAGTTTATAAAATTCAGAAGAAAACGCGGCTGATATGAAACCTCTATAGAATATAGCTGCCATGAAAACTGACCCATAAAAATCAAGCTTCGGGGCAACCGAAGTTAACCTTTTCTTGCTTTAAGTGTTGTTTGCCTATTCCCCCAATAGTTTTGCGTAATGGTTTTGATGTAGCGGTCCTTAATTGTATATAAATCCGGAGCCAGGTGTGAGATCCGTCTCATGGAGATACTGTTGTACTATTAAAAATAGCTTCCAGAATGACAGGAGTTATATTCATGTCATTATTACGTGGTTAAATCGAGCAACATTAAGGGCAATTGAAGAAGTTATTTAAAACCTGGGTTAGATCGTAAAATCTAGCATTGATAAGGCAACCGTATAATTTCTTGTTACGGTTCTACCCACTACTTTGAAATATAAATCTCCCATTCTGCATTCTGGCAATAAATTTTGAAATTGATTAATTAAAAAAAAATGTGTTACTTAGTACATACTCCTACTTAGAAATTTGAACAACTTACTCCTAGAACTTTTATCTGTTTATGTCTTTGCCCCTTAGATAATAGTCAAATCCGACACAGCATCAACCGAAGCTATAACTGAGTTAATAGGACGTTTTATACCTGGAGTTATACCGGAAAATGAAATTGGAGAGCTACTCTACTATAAACTGCCACTTGATATGAGACCGAAATTTCAAAATATGTTGATACATTTGGAGAAGGAACAAAAAAATCTTGGCATCAAAGATATGCGAGCACTGAGTAGCGAGCTTACTGAAATTTACATGACAATGGGTACACGCAAAACGAAACAAGTCATAATTAGCGACAGTATGTATAAAAACATTTTAAATTTGAACAAAATTTCGTTAAAAGGCATTATAAATGTTATTTCTATTCGCATAATTATAGAAAAACCCACGTGCGAATATATCTCTTCAAAAAAGCTTGGAAGGCAACAAACTTACGCATTACTAAATAAAAAGCTCATACATCAAGCGCCAAACTTTGTGCCCCTCATAACCATGGCCGTTTCATTCATTTTCATACTTTTGATAGCGATAATGGCAAAGCATAGTATGAATGTACCACCAACACGCTACAATCCCATAGAGCTGGGTGCTACAAGAAACATCGATTTAACAGCATTCAAAGACTGTAAAACCATTCAGGTCTACAACCCTATAAGAAAAAAGCGTGTTGGCGAAAGTTCGTTAAGATTTGACCAAAACTCGCTTCGTTGCCTTCATGTTAGTTTTGATAGTTTTTTAAAAAAATCAGAAACTGTGATGGACAAATTTGGCGCAGTAGAAGTTAATGGTGACATATATACCGGCTGGTTTAATCAACGCATATTCCATACAGCTCCACTTGTCTTGAATTTAATGCATAATTTGTATCTTTCGTAAGTCATTGTTATGTTTATTGTTTGTTGTTGCGGTTAGTTAGCGCTAAGATTTTTTCGTCGCTTTCAACTAACGGGAGGTTCAGTAAACAGCTATTTCAAAGATCTTTCACGCTTCTTCTCTGCAAGAAGCCTAACACTTCTCCTCACAAATCCACAGCCATGGATCTACTGAAAGATAAACAAACTAGCTGAGACCTGTCAGAGCACATTACTCCGAATGTTAAAAGATGCCTCTTAATATCTTCCGCAATTTCGTTCTGATTACTGCAGCAGTTTAAACTCTTACTTATCAATAATTGACTCGACATACCAAACATGTATTCTGCATGTAATTAGTCCGCACATGACTCCAATCTTCTCTTCGCATGTTCAGTGAGCACTCATCTAATACCCCTCTCCCTGTGACTCGACCATATCGAAACATGACGTTTCCTTAGATGACTTCGATGAAAACCAGCATGCAGGGATTAAATAACCGCTACAACAACATCAACAACGGAAGGTCCAGTAAAGGAACAACGGAGAAAGGGTGTTAAATTAATCGGTTAAGGGGTCATGCCATGAAGAATCATACGGATTAGTATCGTTCAGAACATGTGCTTTAATATTTTCAAGTTGCAAGTACTGAATTCTGAGATGTCCGCAGTTTGTTCTTCCAAGTCCTAAGGTTTTCCTAATAAAAATACGCCGTATATTTTATAACGAAGGGTGTTAAACCCTTTTCACTTGAAGTTTCGAGATGTAATGAAAATATTGCAACTTAGTACTCAACGTAAAAATTATATAATCGGTATATAACTAACCTCGTCGTTCTTTTACTTAAGAAACAGTCTGTTTGGGTTTCTTTAAAATGAATATCTCGAACAATAAGTAAGATAGGGTTCGGCCTTATAATTTATAAATATATATATTTGTATATGTAACGAAATGTGTATGTATGAAGGATATAATTAATATAAAATTTTTAATTTTTATTTATTTAGAAATAAAGACATTAAAGCAATTGCTACAGTCGCTAATCATCCAGAACGCACGCCATTACGTGCCAAAATTCACGTACTTGACCAAGAGAAGACCCATTTACTATTACCAATGGTATTGGGAATTGCCATACCAATATCGATTGCTTGCTTTATTGTGCCTCTTGTGGAGGAGCGTAAATATCATTTGTTAACACTACAAAAAATAGCTGGTGTTAGTATGGCACGGTATTGGTGTGTGAATTTTCTATGGGACTATATAACGTTCTTCTCATATTCCATTGTCTATACAATTATACTGGCTTTATCGCCCATCGAAGGTTATTCGTTTTCGCACAAGATGTGTAAGTTATCGAATTATTACACATTTCAAATTTAATTGATTGCTGATTATTATATTTTTAGATGCAATGTTATTAATGAATATCTATGGAGTACCTGGCTTAGCCTTGATATATTTACTCTCTATATACTTTTATTGTACGATGTGGTCAGCATTTCTAATAGCAGTTTTAATACAGGTTGGAACAGGTAAAATTAGAAAGTGCAGAAACTATTTTGGAATTTTAATGCTAACTATTCAAATATTTCAAAGGAATATTTTCGTATATTGTGTATTGGAATATTTTCTTGGACAATGATATAATATTTTATATTTGGGCAATATTTCCTACATTTGCCCTTATGGATGGCATAAGTAATGTATACACAGAAACTAAGGAAGAAGAATATTGTGAACAAGCATGCGAGGATGATGAAGATTGTGATAAGAAGGATATGTGTGCTACTATACCACAATGCTGTGGTAAGTAATAATTTAAACAAGTAAGGAAGAACTTAGGTTTGGGTGTCATCGAAAATTTCATACTCTTGCAACTTGCCAGGATCAAAGCATAGAATTTGTAAGTTATACATATATATAAGTCTAAGGCAAATTTTCACCTTACTTTATCCATTTTAGTCTTAAAGATGTGCTGTTATTAGAAATATTATTATTAGAAAAACATGTGCGCTCAATTTTATTTAAAAAATCTCACATTTGCCGATATATGCGGTATAAAGTCAACTGGAAGTTTGGGGGGTTACATGGGTTTCACAGTTTCAAAAAATCGAAATTTTTTTGTCTTATTAAATTCAACATCTCTAGAATATTGTCCTAAATTTTCAAGTTGATCCGAATAATAGTTTCGGAGATACAACCTTGAAAAGGTGGACGCTCGTGGTCAGGTATAGGCTAAGAGCGCAGTAGGTAAAACTTTAAACGCGTTTTTCTCAAAACTATGTTTTCAAAGTCGGTTGTCAAGATTTCTCGCAAACTACTTTACCGATCTTGATGAAATTTTACACAGGTCTTCGAGATATCATTTACAAGCTCTTGAACGAAGGATTTTTTTTTTAATTACAACTATTTAAAAAAAAAATGTCAAGAAATTTTCATTTTTTGAATTTGAATTTTTTTATAAAAACGTCTGCCAAAAATACAATTTTCATTTTATTTGCGGTTATCCTGAAAGAAGTTCTGCTGACAACGCGGATGCACTTTTTTTCCGAGGGACTGCCGTAAATGGCTTCGTAATGACTGCCATTTTGATAATTTTTTTTGAARATTTTACAAAATGTTTATTAAATATGAGTTTTTTAAATAAAAAAAAGTTCATTAAAATAATTAAATTTTTATATGTAAAAAAAAAAATTATTGAAAAAAGGCCGTTTTTGCCCAAGGAAACCCATGTAACCCCTTAAAAGAAAAAAGTTGTTGATCCGACTGCAACCATTTTTGACCTACAGACATATTATTATTAAGAAAGTGTTCTCTTCGAATTTCTATATAATATATGTTCATATGTATCTCACAGATTGAATTATCGCTTGCACATACGGACAGACAGACAGTCACTCGGATTTTAAACTTCATTTTCTTCTCTAATAACCAGCAATCTTTACATAATACACTTAGTAGATCGGATGATAATATTTAATGCAGATATTTGTGTATTTTTATTTACCTTATTAATTGTATTTGTCCAGTTAAATTCATGCTTTTATATTTTCATATTTTTACAGTGTCAACTATTTTCAAATTTGAGGATCCCGGAATTCTAGTTGTAATTTGCTACATGCTAATAACAGCTGTGTTTCTATTTATTGCCATATGTGTTGTAGAATCTAGGAAAACTCGTAAGATGTTTTCGTCGAAGAGAGAGTATGTTTCTTTATATATAGGTAATTGTACTTGCATTCATAAAATTAACGTTTGTAGCATAAAAACACTTCATTCCGCAACACATCCTTACGACGATCGTGATGTGGTGGAGTTAAAGCAATATGTAGCCGAGCAGGATTTACAAAGCAGTCTGAAAAAACGTTTTATGGTAGATCAGCTAGAATACAAAATACTTAAAAAAGTAAATTCTCTGGATACAATTTCATTTATAGTAAACGAGTGAGTAACATTATTTGACGCCCTTACATCTTTTTGAAAACATAACTAATGGCCATTTTTATACCGACTCCGTGATAATTTCAAAAATAACAAATAAAAAGTTCATTGCGGTTGCACCCCCCCCCAAAAACAAAGATTACATGCAACTTAATTTTGTTTGTTCAGTTTATACGGCAGTTTCACTATATATGCAATACGTTGTGTTATCTTTAATAATTTAGAGAAATAATTTTATATTGCGTCCACTAAAGTGACATTAATTAAATTTTTAGTTATTTTCATAATAGCATTTAATACTCTTGTTTTATGATTGTAGGGGTCAAAGCTTGGCATTATTCGGCTCACACCATAGTGGGAAATCGCATGTTGCTGGCCAACTTATTGGTCATACCAATTTTGCTTTTGGTGATATATTCATTGATGGCATCGAACTGAAATATGAACCTAAGAAAGCACTTGCAAAAATGTCATTTGTACCGCAAGATCATGGTCTTTGGGAAACATTTACGCCACGAGAAATTTTACGCTTCTTTTGCATGTTGCGCGGTGTTGTACCAAATGATATTAAGGGAATTTTACGAGATCTTTCAAGTGCTTTTATTATGGGTTCCTATATGGATAAACCGATACGTGGTATCAGCGTTGATCGGCGTCGCAAAGTCAACATAGCGCTGGCATTGATCGCTCAACCGACTGTTACAATATTGGATGAACCGACACGTGGACTTGCCCCACGCACTAGTCGAGAAATATGGAATGTTTTGCGTTATAAACGTTTTTTGGGAAAAACTTTAATTTTCACAACATCAAACGCAATCGAGTTAGAGGCATTAGCCGATCGTGTGCTTATTTACAATGAGGGCGAGATGTGGGCATTTGGTAATGCCCAATATCTACGTAGTAGATATACAAAAGGATTTTACTTAGATGTGAAATTGAAGATTGATGGTGGGAATGCTGAGGAAGCTAAAGACAAGTCTGTTGAAAAAAAATATTATTTAAATTATTTACAAACATAATAATATACTATATGTTTTTTATTGTTTATAGTCTATATAAAGACGCTGAAAACTTAGTGCGTTTTGTGACCTTCTTGCATGAAGATTCTGAATTACAGTTGAGTAACTAACTATTTTATACGATATTTAAGTAATTTTTTGTATTTTAGGGTGCGCATCGATAATTGCTTCAAATTTTATTTGCCAGTCCCTATTGTAAGTTATTCATTTTTGTATGGTTCTATGGAAAAAAATAAACGACGCCTCAATATTGCTGAGTACGGCGTTAGCCAAGGAACAATTCAAGATGTTTTCAATGCGATTGAAGCCAATCGGAATGTATAAGGGTATCATGAAAAATTACAAAAAAAATTGTATGCTTCTAATTTGGATTATTGTTAAAAAATTACCTGTCGCTCTGCGAATTGTGTAAATAATATATAATAATATATGATGAGATATGTTTAGTATTTTCAAAAAAATTAAGGCAAACTCAATTAAAGATAGATGTATGTATACTGAAAAATACCGAATTCAAATTTTTAAACATATATACATACATATATAGTAATACGGTAACATTAAAAATAAGAAAATTTTCACATTAACCTGAAGTTGTAATGTCGAAATAAGTATTTATAAATTAAAATAAAAAAAAAGTTATTTAGAATAGTAGAGAAATGAACCTCAACAACAGCAATCACTTTAAATACGTTGTAATATTATTTTCAGATTCATAATAACAAATAGAACAAATCCATTACAAGTACACGAAATAAATGCCACAGAATATCTAACGTTATTACAATCACTCCATTTGTTTTAATATTTATGTATCATTATTATTATAAACGTAATCAAAATGTTGACACAACTAGGCTGTGTCGTGTATATTCAAACGAAAGATGTCGTGTGCACAGAAAAATGTACCGCCGAGTGGCCGCAAAACGAAGACTTGCGAAAAGGCGTGTGGTGGATCCTCGTCACACTGTAAATAAATAAATTTTACATACTTTAACCTAACTCCGCAAAATAGCAATTGAAAAATATGTAACATTACACCTAAATAGAGTAAAACACATACATATGTATGCATTATCCATGTAAATAAAACACTAATAATAAATGGTTATGCAAACATAAGTATAAAATAAGTGGCAAATCTAGTGAAATATTAGAAGGGTTGTGCAAAGGTCTGCGGTTTTTTATAAAAAATTATATGCATATATCACAATAAAATAACATATAAGGCCGTAGAAAAGCAAGTTCTCAATATGATAGCGATAGTACCAAAACCAAAAGTACAAAAATTCATTTACAAAATGGTAATAAGAATAAAAAAAGTATCACAGTCAATGGCCGGAGTGTTTTCGGGAATTTTTTAAGCTAAATTGCAAAATTATAAGTAAGCGTCAAATACAGTTAAGGAAAGGAATACAATTTAATGAAAGCTTTACTTGAAAGTTACAAAATTTATCTACTTATCTAAATCCAATTAGAAATGATTGAATAATTTTAAAATTTTTTCGCAAATTCACAATGCCCAAGAAATTAACTTTTCTCTAAAGAGTATGTCATATTATTATTCAATGGCATTAGAAAATGATTGGAAACTTACAGAAATTTGTCAGTTTAATACGAAACTTTTTTATGCTAAGATATTCAAGCTTTCTAATAACAAATGATAATTACGAATGTAGTTTAGGTATTTATGGGCAACAATTAGTAAAATGAATAACATAATTAAACATTTCCCAAATAATATACATGTAACAGTCATAGCCGGGGTATAAATTACTTTACCCTTCTGTAACGTAAATGGATGTCATGGTAATTGCAAGCATATGTTTATGTGTGTATGTACGGTGGTAGGTGGTACAGTTTTTGCATGCGTTTAAGAATCTTTAGATAATGTTAATTGAAATTTTTTTTTAATATGCCAATAAAAATAATACCACAACGAAACGCGTTAGACGGAAAATTATTTTCAAAATATTACATTCGAAAAATCGGGTTATTATTTATGATTGTTTTATTACCAAAAACGCAGAATTCACTTCGCTTTTCATAGTAAAATCGGCATCAATGGTAGTGGCGTTGTTGGCGGCATATCTGGCGACTAAACTCGACACAGTCACAATCAGTCAAATTTATTATTCTAAAGTATTGCAATTTTTGTATAATTGGCTTTCAGATTTCCTTTTTTGTTATCGTTATTTAAGGTAACATACGTTAGCAAATTAGCATAGTTTATTAAAATGTTCTATTATCGCAGCAGTAACTGTAGCGTCCACTGTCAAGCGTGAGTTAAGGGCAGTGCACGCAGTGCATATTTTCCATATAACTATACGTCGTGTAGCGATAGCCTGAAAATATCATGTTGTACGAAGAAACTACCACCCACAGGCTTAAGAACAAATGTTTGAATATACGCATGTGGCTGGTCCTCATCGGTCTGATAGGGCGTCAAATGCAGCGTGTACACAAATAGATCAATGAGAGGATCAAAAACTTAAATTAAGCTATGTATACACACCGGCCATTTAAGAAACATTTTGTGAAACTTGTTTCAAACCGTACAATGGAACAAATCTTAATGTTTATTTTAATTATATTTTACCTTGAGTCTTCCTAATACATTGATTAATACGCCTCCATCAAACATTGGTTGTGAATCTACTGCTGTTATAACTCTCGATATTTTTTGGAACGACAAACTCTACATAAATATTAAATTATTTAATAAAATAGTTAATCGAATGGTACCCAAGTGTACTCACAGACAACTTTTCCATTATTTTAGGTGCTCCTTGCAATTGTACGCCTTCAAATGACATGAATGATTCGGTCGCCTAGAATATAATTATATATTCATTAATATATATTAGATACTCCTACATTTTACACATTAAGTTTTTGCTACTGCTGCTGCGAACGCAAACGGAATGGTCCAGAAGTAATATAATTGAAGCATTCTACGCTAAAAATAGCACAAATGGCGGTTAAGTGACTTTGGCTACTAAAATATATAAATTGGAAACATGGACATGTGTTATTTGAAATTCTGTGAACAAAAAGGTGGAGCAGCAGTGGTAGAAACAACAACACCGGTACAGAGGCAGCGGTGATCACACCAGCTGCAATACACAATCACACTCACACTATAAAAATTGGCCACATTCGCTCTCAGGTTGGGATCGTCAAATGTCGCATAGTATTGTTGCACAAATCCTTTACCAATATCCTCGTACTGTGGATTTAACGCCATTTTCACTTCAAAATTCAATAACTAAAATAATGCAAAAATACGAGTAACTTATAAAAAAATAGGAATTATTTCCGTGCAAATTCCGACGGATTCACTTCGTCTCCCCTACCGTATGCGAAATCGGTTGATTGCGCGCTGTCAGTGTAGCCAACACAATGCGATATGAATAAGAAATGTCACCTAATTGAGATTAACTATGCGGAAAGTATATCTCAATGTACATAGATATTTTGTTAATACCGTGCGTCAAATAATTAAAATAATAGTAAAATAATTCAATATCTGATGTATTTATTATATGTTTACTGTTGTATTAAAATCTTTATAATTAATTTGGACTAACGTCTAGATATTGTGAATTTTTTATTTACTTCGACACCTAAAAGTAGGCATCTACCGATTAACTACTTATTTGGTATATCATAGCAAAATTAAATACATAAAATGGATAAGATATTTCATATGCATTCGTAAAATAAATTAATTATTTGATAACGTTAACAAAATTATGCTAATATCAATTCTAATATGTGGTAATAACACGCTGACAACTTTTCCTGAATGTATAGTGGTTAAAGTATATTACAAAAGTAAATGCACTAAGTATTATGTATATCTGGCAGCATTTATTATTGGCTAAATCGGTTTCAGGCGGTATTAACTTTGGGATAAGAATTTAGATATGAATAAATCGTAGTAATTGAAAATACTTTTGCAATACTTGCATTACTCATGCTTTTATGAGTATTTTGATGCCAACTAATGAAAAGTTACATACAGATGCCAAGTAAAGTTTCTACAAAAATGACGGAAAAGCACACAAATATTTGCGCTGCTTCTGAACTGGTCGAGATCCAACTTCCTGCTGGATTCGCAGCTATGGAAACTCAAGTTGCTGGTCATACGTTCGATACATCTTCTTTAGGTCTTTTACAAGACAATGGAGGTTGCGTGCTTAAACCGCTAGGCAAACCGGAATGTGGAGAACGTGAGAAAAGTTTTTATGAAAATCTTCAAGAAGCTGAAAAATCAAATGACTCAAATGTATTGCAGCTGCTTAGTTCATTTGTGCCAAAATACTATAAAACAGTAACATTGGTTGTTAATAACCGTCAGCACACTTTCTTGAAAATGGAAGATCTCACAAAAGGTATGCGAAAACCTTGTATAATGGATATTAAAGTGGGTAAACGAACTTGGGATCCTATGGCATCAGAAGAGAAACGTTGTGTAGAAGAACAAAAATATGTACGCTGCAAACAAGTTTTGGGGCTGTGTATTCCGGGCTTCCAGGTGTATACGCACAAAGATCGTAAAGTACTTCGCTTTAGCAAAGAGTATGGTAAAAATTTGGACTCTGATGGTTTCCGCGCGACAATAGCACTATTCATAAATGCTCAAAATGGAGTTTTTAGACCATTGGTTTTTGAAATATTAAAACAGTTATACAGAATACGAGAATGGTTTAAGATGCAGACACTATACAATTTCTATGCAAGTTCCTTATTAATAGTATACGACTATGAACAACTCGAAAAATTCCTACTACCAAATGATGCACACCAAGGTAATGGTATTTCACAATTGACAAATGGTGATTTAGAGAACAATGGCAGCGTAAACCTAAATGCACAGGAAAGCACTGCATATAAATCAAGTGATGCACATTGGGTTAAAGTAAAAATGATAGATTTCGCACATGTTTTTCCCACAACAAACCAATCTTTAGATACCAACTATATCTTCGGATTAGAAAATCTAATCGTGGTATTCGAAGAACTAATGAACCGATAACAAATTTAGCACAATAAGCATTCTAAAATATTTGGCATAAAGACTTCCATGAAGACTATTGTTATTTATACCCCTTAGATGGGAACACAAAATTATAACCCTAGTATGTATATACATGTACGTACAAATCTTTTCGAACAAGTATAGGTATATTAATATAATTCAATATTGTTAATAAAAAAAAAGGAGAAAAGTATTAATGAATAAAAAAACAAATTTCCTAATTCAACGTTTTAGTTAAAAAAGGGAAAGAGCGTAAAAAAATTAATTTACTACTTGATGAATTCGCAAATTATGTTTGTATACGTTGGAACTTTACACTTGAATTGCTGAATATGAACTGATATTAGTATCTTAAAACGAAATCACTCACCTCCAAAAATGCTATATACTAATGAAAATGGAAGATTTTAGTTGAAATAAAATTATTTCTATATATAATTGTTTCGGAATTATTGTTACATCTAAAAAAAAAAAAAACCATTGTACGGCTACAGTTGTAGTTTTTGTATTGTAGAAAATGTTTCCCCAGCTATATAGACGCACTTTAAAGCATATAGTCCAGCTCATATCGTTCATATTGATTCTTTGGATCGTTAGTAATCCTTGGATAACCAGCTATTAATGCGTCTTGTCCACCAATGTAAAGAGAGTTGTAAATTTTCCAATACACATCTCGGACTTTACGAGCCGGATGAAATAGTCCCTGGAGTGTATACTGCAAAATTTTTATAGGACCGAGTGAAACACGAAGGCCATCAACAGCATCCATAAATGCCTGAACTAAATGAGGTGATGTTTCAAAAATATTTGGCCAAACGTAATTCAGCAAATGAATCAATGCATCCTCACATCCAAAACCATAAACGCCAAGTGCCATATGTTTAATAGCAGCACAAGCAGTTTGTCGATGTACTAAATCGCGGTCCATTAATGCGTCTTCCAACAAGGGACATACGGCATAAATGTAGTCTTTTCCCATTTCACCTATGTACTCAAAGAGAAAAGAAAGTGATTTGAGTACTCCATTTTGCACGTTCAGTTCTGGGACGCGGTACTCATTCATTAATGCAGGGAGTACTGTAAAGGGTCGACAAGTTTCAGCCACTATAGCAATAGCTACTGTAGTACATACACGATTCTGTCGTTCTTGTACTTTCAAATTATTCAACAAAGTTGCGAGGACATCATGTGGACCGATTGCTTTAGCTATATAACCAAATGTGTTCACTGTAGCGCGACGAATAGCTTTTTTATGCGCTTTAAGAAGTTCAAGTAACTCAAAGCATATACGCATCCATTCACGCGCTGAAACGTATTCTGGTCCACGATCCGCAATTCTTCCGACTAAATCAATACAGTTCTCTTGTACTTTCTCATGACGATTCTTAAGGATAGGTGTCAGTCGTGGTAGTAAATCTTTAATGGGCGGTGTCATTTTAGTCATACCAATAACATTAACGATTGCCTTAAGCGCACCCAAAATACTCCCCAAAACCTCTGGGTATTCCTCTCCCAAATACTCGTATAATACAACACCTAAATGTCCCATTAATTTTTCTTCTTGACAAGTCTTCATAACTATGGCAATGCGGGATATTAAATCTGCTGCTTGTTGACGCACTTTCGCAGACTTATTATTTAAACGCCAAAGAATTGTTCCACAAATTTGTGGTAAATATGGTTTAACTCGTTTGCCTAGCTGATTAACAATTGTACCAAAACCATTCAACATGACCACGTCTTCGGTGGTTTGTTCTTGAAAAGCATATAGTATACCATCAATAAGTTGTTCCTCTAAACGTGAATCAATGTCTGCAGCTCCTAGATTGCCCATAATCTTCTCTATGGTTTCCATTACCATTTTCCGGTACTGTTCGTTTTCATCCTTTAAATCATCAACAACTCGATTAATGATTTCAGAAGCGCCAACTTTATTGGCAATTTCTACCGTGGTGTCTACCAACTGCCTATAATTGCGACGATCCAAAGCCATTCGGTGATTCCAAAAGAACTTAAAGAAGTGTGGCAAAATCTCTTCTTTAATATATTGTGCTTCCACACCGTCAGTAGCGCAACATTGTTTTACTACCTTCAATACGATCTTTTTCATTTCTTCATCTGGTGATTGAAATTCACGAATCAAAATCAACATCACTTCACGGGTATAATAATTGGCATACTCGGCATCCATTAATGGAATTAAGTAACCAATAGCTTTTAAAAACGCAGCTAAACCTTTACCACGATGTGTACGAATACCCTTCCATAAAGGCTTCAAAACGGAATCAAAAGATTCAATGCCATAAGGCGTAGCTGCTTCAGCCAATGCAGCAATGGCCAAGGCTGTGATTGTTCGCACTTTTTGTTGTTCATCCACTAATCCATGTTCGATAATTTCCACTAAAGCTTTTAAATGCGGTAAAATAGCACAGCCCATTAATATGGCAATTTGTTGCACGATTTTTATACCGGTATGACGAGCTTGCCATGACTTTTTCGACTTACACACGGCTTTGAGAAACGGTAGTAAGGATGGAATACCTAACGCCGACGCCACAACGGCGAATGCTCGTGCCGTTGTATTACGGACATATTCATCGATGTTGTCGATATCAGGACGCATTGTCGAAATCATAGTGGCAAGGCCTGCCGCTTTAGCTAGATTCGAAATTATTTCTCGGCCTTCTACACGGGCATAGTAATCTTCATCAATTAGCAATGGCTCAATAACGACAAGAATTTTATGTACATAAGGACGCACTAAATCATCTAACTTATATAGGACACGATCGATAACTTTTACAAGTAAATGTCGTTCTTGATCTTCAAGCGTTGGAGACATAAGTAGCGGAAGAATTTGATTAAATAGTGGTCCAGCTCCAAATTCACGTGCCTTGTCTGTTATTTGTCGAAGTGATGATTTACGCATTGGAGGTGAACCATTTTTAATAGTTAAAAGCAACTTCATTATTTTTCGCTCTTTAGCTTCTTCTGGAGAAAGACTGTCTTCGTCTACGTCCACAAGCAGTTTATCGAAATATTGAGCATCTTCTGGTTTCATAAATGGTAAGTTTTGTCCTTTTGGTTGGTTGTCCATAAATTTGGCATTTTTATCTTCGACTTGAATAAAAAATCCAGCAGGGGTACCAGCAATTGGTGTGGGTGTGGCCATTAACTTGCGCCCAGGTGTGCGTAATGGCACATAACCAGCAGGCGGTGGTAATATTTTATACCCAGGTGGAAACATTTGATCGAGTTCCTCATCTGTTAGTGGCCGATTGCGTTCATCAATTTCTTTTTCCCAACGGTATGCCTGAAGTTGCTCTGGTGTCATTGCGGCTAATGCGCCCGGAGTTGGAGTTGCCATGGCCATTGCCTTTACTCCAATTGGTGTGGTACCACCTGGTGTTAAGAGTGGTGTGACGTGACCTGGCGTGGTATGTGGAGTCATACTTGGTGTAAGGCTAGGCGTCATTGCAGAAGAGGGTGTCATTGACGGTGTCGCATTTGATGGAGTTTCATCCCAACGTGATCTTCTTTTTGAAGCACCTGGTGTTGATTCAGCAACAACATTATCACTTGTACCGCGGTCTGGTTTTGGGGTCTCAGCCCAACCACTGTGACCGGGAGTTTCACGTTCCGTCTTAGGAGTTTCATCCCAACGATTACGACGAGCTGATTTTTCTTGACCAGGTGTCTCATGGCTCGGCGTCGTTGGATGTGCCGGAGTCGCATCCCAAATTCGTGTCCCCAAACCTGGCGTGGCCCCAGGTGTTTCACTACCTTTATGGCCAGGTGTTTCATCCCATCGATGATCACCTGGTGTTTTCTAAAAAAAAAAAAAAAGATAAATGGAATTAATGTTTATAAAATTTTAAAATAATTAGTCTTACATCTTCCCAATTAGGCGTTGCTGCACTATTAGGTGTTGCAGATACCTTTGCAGGTACAAAACTTTCGCTAACTGTTTGATCCCAACGTCCTCGCTTACGCGTTGTCGGTTCTTTAGTCGCCTCCCCATTCGAAGTTTTTACCAATGTGCCTTCCTTAGATTTCTCTTGTATTTTTCTGCGAAGCTGCATGTAATAAAAACCAAATTAATTTTTACTTCCGTAATATGAACTAAGCTACTCACCTCACTTTCCTCTCCTTTCAGCATTTGCTCACGCATTATATCGGGATATGTTCTGGATCCAATATCAGGAGTCTTTCCACCTGAGATAGATATTAATAAGTGATCATTTTAATTAAACAATTATTTACCATCAGCAAAGGGATCAGCACGCTCAGGAGATATAATAATACGACGTCTTTTTTGCCTATATTCATCCTCTCTATCTGCTATGGTTGGTCGACGTCTATCCGCCATTGGATCAACATCTTCCTTACCCTGAGTGACATCTTTTAAAACGGATATGGGTGCCGTATAAGTTGTACGCTTTTGGGGTACCGGGAATCCATCATCTTCGTCTTCATCCATTTCGTCATTTGCTGCAATTGAAGTGTTATAGCCCTCATAACGATTCTTTCCTTTTCCGCCGCCTTCATCATATAATTCTGTATCATAAAATCCACCACTGTCCAATAAGCCAACTCCAGTCGATGAATTTTTTTGAATTTCCTTTTTCTTGGTTTGAATATCGGCAATTTGAGCCTCAATATCTAGAAAGAGAAAATAAATAAAGAAATTTATTGAATTCTGTGTAACTTTTCTTCTTATTGCAAAAGGTAAATCAATATGACAAAAACGAGGTGAATCGATCCCTGATTTAGACCTCACAAATACAATCTTTCCCTACGTGGTATGTGAATTACAAAATTACACTTATGGTTTACTGATTTATAATTTCGAATATTTAATAAAAAGAAGTTTACCTTCGTGTGTTCGCGGAATATTTTCCATATTTTTCAACGTTCACTATACGTAGAGCGAAAAATAAGCGCTAGCTACTAAATTAATTAAATGTCAAAACTATAATAAACACGTTGCCATATGTTTTATTTTCTCTGTGAAGTCAAAATTAAATTAATTAAATAAAAATGATTTGAAGATATATACACATCAACTTTACAATTTGATTGTAGAGACGATATATACTAATCTTTAATACTCTAATATTTTATAATGATTAAAAATTATATAATAATTTACTAATGAAATTAAACTGCGAAACGAGAAATGTAGCAATGAAGGAAAATTATATTGTAATTATTAGAAGAAAAAGAAATGTTGTCTATTAAGCAAATTTTTATACAAATAAACAACAATATTCTTAAAAATCACAGTCCAGTAGATTAACTAAATTAAACAAATCTAAATATAGCTATATCTAATTTACGTTAATTGCATTGCAACCATGTAAAGCAAATAATACTTGGCAACTCGGTAGCCGGTAAAATTTCTTTTCTCACAAGTGTTTGGTAATTCTCTGTCGGGCGTATAACTTTTTCACATTGGATATTTGTTCAAACATTCTCTGGTTATTGTAAATTTAAGGAAAATGTGGAAGTACTTTGTATTTATTTGCGTATTTCTACAAACTTCAAACGCTGTGTTGGAGTCCGATGCTAATACATTGGTTTTGTTAGATAATTTAGCAATTCGAGAAACCCATTCAATTTTCTTTAAATCGTTGCAAGGTAAGTTACTATCAGTGATCTGAAGTGACGTGGTCAATTATAAATGAAATATTATTGTTCAACAGAACGGGGATTTAAACTTGTTTATAAATTGGCTGACGACTCTGGGCTAGTGCTTTCACGATATGGAGAATATCTTTACAAAAATGTTATTATATTTGCACCCAGTGTTGAGGAGTTCGGAGGAGATCTGAGCGTTGAAAAGTTGACGGAATTCGTTGACGATGGTGGTAACGTTTTAGTTGCTGCTAGCGAGCAATCGGGTGATGCTTTGCGTGAATTCGCTTCAGAATGTGGATTTGAAGTTGATGAGGAAGGAGCTTCTGTTATAGATCATTTAAATTATGATGTTTCTGATGTTGGGGATCACACTACTATATTGACTTCAGCACGAAACCTCATCGATGCTCCAATTATTGTTGGTGCCAAGAAGTCTGCTCCCTTAATTTATCGAGGAACTGGGTTATTGGCAGATAAAGAAAATCCGCTAGTATTACATTTGTTGTCTGCAGAAAGTACAGCGTACAGTTATAATCCTGAACAGACTGTAAAAGAATACCCACACGCAGTGGGACGGGAGACTTTGCTTATTGCTGCTTTGCAAGCTCGTAATAATGCTCGAGTTGTATTTTCTGGATCTCTACACTTCTTTTCTGATGAAGCTTTTACAGCACCTGTCCAAAATGCACGAGATGGAACAATAAACAAACAAGCAAGTAATCAAGGCGTAGCCACAGCAATCAGTAGATGGGCATTCGGCGAAAGTGGACGTTTACGTGTTGCTAGAGTGAACCACCACAAGGAAGGAGAGTCTCTACCGCCAGAACAAGCTTACACAATTGTCGATCCAGTTGTATATACTATATCAATAGAAGAATTGGTGGAGGAAAAGTGGCAACCGTTCAAAGCAAATGATGTGCAGTTGGAATTTGTTCGAATCGATCCATTCATACGTACTACACTGAAGCAAGTAAACGGTGGACGCTATGAAGCTAGATTTAAGATACCTGACGTGTACGGAGTGTATCAATTCAAGATAAACTACGATCGAGTTGGTTACACGCACCTATACAATACCACCCAAGTATCTGTTCGCCCTCTGGAACATACAGAATATGAACGATTCATTCCTAGTGCATACCCCTACTACAGCAGTGCTTTCTCCATGATGATTGGCGTTTTTATCTTTTCATTTGTGTTTTTACACTTCAAGGAAGAAAATAATGCAGTCTCTGCAAAGAGTGGTAAAGCAGATGACAAAAAAATTCAATAAACAAAGATGAACTGCCACCAAGTAGGCGAAATTGTAATGTAATTTTTAAGCTAATAAATACATCTTCAGATTTGAACAAATAAAGAAATCGATTAAAGAAACAAGTAAAATTTTCTCTTAGCTAAAGTTAATTGAGTTTAATGTTATTAAAATTTTTAAAATTTATTATATGTGGTAATTTTTTTGAGGCGTGTGTTGGATGTAGTGCCAGAATTATTATGAAACACCTAAGGAATACTGTCATGTAGATAGTCTCTTCCCAGATAAAAATCGGCCTCCGACTATCGACCGAATGGATTTTAAATAACTTGAACCGGTATGTCACGATTTGCATCGCTTCTATAAAAAAATATGTTCATACTATATAGATCAAGCCTATATAATTTCCTAGATTCCACAATACCACTGCCATTTCCAGCATACAAATTTTTAATAGAACATATGAATGTGAGCACATTTTATAATTGAATTTTTAATTAATGACACAAAGCTTCTTGTATAAGAAAGTGAACTGTGTAATGTAGAAATAGGACAAAAATATCAAATTCCAACCAAATTATTTTGCCAAAATATTACAACTAACATGTACATATATTTGAATTTAAAGTTTTTTAAAATTCTTTACTTTTTTCTTTCAAATTTTCTTTTAGAAGCGAGTAAGCATATAAGATAACCTAAATATGTAAATCACTGCAGAAGCAATTGCATTTAACTTTTCTCACTTTTTACAAATATTTCAATTATTTCCCTCTTATCGTAAAATTACAATACACATAGTAATTAGTAGTGAATTGAGTAGCTGTTGATGATTAATTATTTTCTCATTACGTAAAAAAATGATAGTATCTTATTTTTGTTATAGGCAATACTATATTCTAATGATTTGCATTGATTCTTTGCCTCTGGTTTGTTATTTTGTAGTATCAATAAGGATGTAAAAGTGGTAATTGGTGGTGGTGCTGTTAGTGGCGTGGCCAGTTGTATTAAGCAAACTTAAGAACAACAACTTTTATAAGCAGGCGCCTTTTCATTATTTCGACGATCAACAACCAGGCGATCGAGATTTTCTGCAGCCTCCCTACCAGAAGTTTTATCTAAAATAGCTTCAGCCAACTCGCAAAATGCTCGTTCGATATTGATATTAGATTTGGCAGATGTTTCCATAAATCGGATGCTATGTTCCACGGCAATCTGTAACAAACCCAATAAATGGTTATAAATTATATCTAAAAATATTTATAAATTATTCTAACATACCGCTTCTCCGCGTTCTTTGCTCACCACACGCTTGTCTGTCATATCGCATTTATTGCCCAGAATCATTTTTTCAACATCTTCATTCGCATGCTATATATAAAAAACGTAACATTATACATATATATAATAATATGTGTAAAATAGTAAAATAATGAAACTAAAAAGGAAATTCAAGTATTATCAAAGTAAACAAGGTCACGTTCTCATAAAAAAGCGTCCACTGCATAAACAAACGGTTTTATCTTTAACATTTTATGAAAAGCAATAGGCTTTTAAACATATATGTACATATATCTGTATGTATATATGTACATTCTTAGGCAATTATAAACCATATTGGAATGTTTTGTGTGTTTAAGATAATTTTTTATATTCTAACTCAAATATTTTGACAATATTAATTCTATCTTAGTCTTGAATAACTATCATCTAATCTTTTATATATTTTTTAATAGATATTGCCATTTATTACTAAGTTTGTGCATCACAATTAAAAACTAGTTGTTAATTATTAGTCAATCAATTTGGATCTTAATCGCTTATCATGAAAAATTAAGTTAGGCGATAACAATGTTTCGAAAAACATCATACAATTTTTCATATGTAAGCAAAAGTAATTATCAGGAATTTTAACTTGGCTTATAACGAATTATGTATAGCATGTGTAAAAAGAGACTAAATTGTAACATTGCAACGAATAGAATTTTAAACATGAATTTCTAAATATATAGTTAGGTTATATGTATGTTTACGTCGTTCGCACTTTCTTAATTGCTACGGTATTATTGTGCAAATGACTTCATCAAATTAAATTTTAGGACATATACATAAGTAGCCACAATAATGACCCCTCTATCCTTACGAGTTGTGCAAACATTTATTTAATGTTTTGTTAGTGATACTTAAGCAATTGTACATTTGTACGTATTCGTATGCCACAGATACATGTATATGTGCATTTGTTTGCATAAGAACACACACTTTTACTTACCTCATCTATATTTCGTAACCATTTTACTATATTTTCGAAACTCTTCTCATTTGTTATATCATATACCAGCATTATGCCCATAGCACCACGATAGTAGGATGTCGTGATTGTGTGGAAACGTTCTTGGCCGGCTGTGTCCCATATTTGGAGTTTAATTTTTTTTCCTCTCAGTTCGACTGTTTTGATTTTAAAGTCAATTCCTTTAATTACACAATTTATATAATAAATTATTTACAATATCAAATTTTTTGAAAGAGTATTGAGTTGTTGAAAAATACATTTAATGGAATATGCATTTAGCAGTGTGAAACTGTTTTATTTATATAATGTTTTGGGTTCTTTTAAGATAAATTCGGATATACATAAATATGTTATTTACTACATCATTTTATTGCAAAACATACTAGGTTTGTACAAAAACATTATATATATATATAATATTTATAAAAATATGAATCCGTATGTAAACAAAGAGAATGTTTGCCGGGTTACTTTATAAATATAAAACACATATATGTACGTACATTTACTAAATGAGACAACAGTTATCTTTGGTTAACAAGCTAATAACTCTG
Organism: Bactrocera latifrons; assembly: GCF_001853355.1. NCBI lineage: Eukaryota > Metazoa > Arthropoda > Insecta > Diptera > Tephritidae > Bactrocera > Bactrocera latifrons. The sequence goes on from NW_017534575.1 coordinate 335,203, forward strand.
GAATGCAGAGTATTGGGGTATAAGGTTACTCAAGTTTATAACAATAGCGCACTGCACCAGGCTCTGCCACGCCCATGTTAGTATATGTCGTTCTTCTCCATATACAATATTATCTACAGACTGTGTTATTATAAAATTTTAACTTACCAATAGTCGAAATGAAAGTGGAGGTGAATGCGTCGTCTGAGAAACGAAAAAGTATGCAAGTTTTTCCAACTCCTGAGTCGCCGATCAGCAACAACTTAAAAAGTAAATCGTACGTTTTCTTTGCCATTATCTTTAATGTTTGTTATTTTGTTTCTATTTTAAACGTTGGAAATTTTTTTATTTTATAAAGATTGACAACCTGTGCGACCGAAGCTTTTTTATTTTTGCAAATATTAATTTTTCGCAAAACCTTATCTTTTAATTCAGCAGCACAGTACAAAATTATTCACAGTGAAGTTAAATCTAGTTTTTTTGTTCTTATTTAATTTCTTTTGTTCGTACAATGAGTCAAAGTGTCATTTTAATCCTCATGTCTTATCCACAATTCTCTGCAGTGTATGTTCAATGCACATCTAAAATGTGGTATAAAATAACTACAATAAAAAGACTGATACCTGTTTGTTATTTAACTATCTTCTGATTTTTTACTTCTGCTTTATTAATTATAAAAAATAAAACGCAATTCTCATCAGCTTCGTCGTATGGTATTACTTGTGTATGATCATTAAATAATAAAAATAATTCGAATCTGAAACAATAAATTCATAAAAACTTTCGGAGACCGACAAGGGTTTATAGTAGAAGTTTTCTTGTCTCATTTCTGAACATACCAAATGTACGAATAGCATGAGCAAAGCAAAATACAATTAAAATCGCTCCAGCTTGGGAAATCTTAACAAGTAAAAGTTGTATATTTTTGATGAATCGAAATTTTCAAAAAGAAAATTATAAATATAAATCAGAACATATCAAACATTCATAACTATACATATTAAAAAATCTATTTCGGTGTTTGGTATTTTTAAAACGGCCTCAAAATTGGCAAAATAAGGAGGAATAAAAAAATGAGCTACAACGAAAAGTGTGATAGTATAACAAAGGAAGATTGGATGCGAAAATTGGAACAATTTCCATATAAGCAAAGCGATATGAATCGATTAATTATGAATTATTTAGTTACTGGTAAAATGATTTAAAATTATATTTTTATAACTGAACTGCTCTTAAACTATAACTTTTTCTCTTTTAGAGGGATTCAAGGAGGCTGCAGAAAAATTTCAATTAGAAGCTGGACTTGAACCGAGTATTGAATTAAGTTCATTAGATGACCGTATACTTATACGAGAAGCAGTTCAAAGTGGCCGCATACAGGAAGCTACACATCTCGTTAACCAATTGCATCCCGAGTTGCTAGACAACGACCGTTATTTATTCTTTCACCTACAACAGTTGCAACTTATTGAATTAATTCGGTATGGCTTATTTGGCTAAAATTATACGCGAATATTTCCCTTTAATTGAAACCCTATTTTGCAGCGCTGGAAAAATTGAGGAAGCTTTAACATTTGCTCAAAATAAATTATCCGAAGCAGGAGAGGATATTCCTGAAGCACTTAACGAACTTGAACGAACTTTAGCCCTGTTAGCTTTCGAGAAACCACAAAATAGCCCTTTTTCTGATTTATTAGAACAGTCACATAGGCAAAAGGTAATACTGTTATTCAAATTCTATCAAATATATTATAAAATTTTTACAGATTGCCAGTGAACTGAATGCAGCCATACTTAAGTGCGAACATAGCACTGATTCTACACCTAAAGTAATGTTCTTACTAAAATTAATCCTTTGGGCGCAATCGAAACTAGACATTCGGGATGTTCATTATCCAAAAATGTCTAAACTGGAAACAGCTTTCATTGAGAAACCCAAATAGTTCAATGGAAAAGTGTATTGCGTTAGTTTATGGAAGATTGATCCTTTATAAATTGGAAATAACCAGAAGCAAAGTGTTTTTAAGGTTTATTAGCTGGCGTTTGCTTTCTTAGTAAGAAATATTAATATTAAGATATGTATATGTAATCGTGTGTACATTCTCTACGAAATAAATAAATTCACAAATGTAAAACTCAACAGTTTATTGCATTTGTTTTCTCCATGCTAGTCTGGCTGTATTGGATTCATATGTAAACTCATTTTTTATTTACTGAAAAATACTTTAAAAATTTATTGTGAGAAACAGTACAAAAGCAATATTATTTGATTAACGAATATATATTTTTTCTTATTTAGAACTGAGCAAATAAAACCTTATTTTGATTTGAAAATGTAATCGATTTAAAACTGATTTACTTTACCAACCAAAAAACAGATCCAGTGCTTTGTTCATCAAACCCGAACTCTTTTGTGGGAGGTTCGCATTATTATCGACAGCTGACTCATTTTGGGCAGTTTTATATGCAGTTTGAGCCAACGGGCGTACCTTACATGATTGCCTACAATTATATTCATGAAAAGTTCAAAGCTGTAATTTATTTAAGATATATTACTTTTATGACTTACGTATTATTCTCGGACACATTCTCTTTGTCGATTATATTTTTATCCTTGCATTGTGTAACGCCTATCATAATATTATTGCCTAAAATTTTTTCATTATAATTGAGGGCTTTATCGCATTCCAGGCGTGATGCATATTTAAGATGTACCCAATTACCATTTTGGGGTGGAAACACTTTATCAACAATGGTGCCGCATTGCGCAAAGTGCTGCAAAATAGTTGAAATGGCGCTTGGCGGGAAACCATAAACAGTAACCCAAAATTCCGTGTACCGCGGCATTGGCGGGCATTGGGTCATATATGACGTATTATTAATAACATTATTTGAATTAGGGGTAGCAAGAGGTCCAAGAGGTGAGCTGATGCAGCGAGGGGTATTATATGAGGTATTAGCCAGGTAAGATGCGTCACTATATTGAGTTGTTGGTTGTAGCGGAAATTGCTGTTGTTGTTGAAGCATATGCTGCTGTTGGAAACCCAAATTTCCACCGAAAGTACTTGAATTATGTTGAAAAGATATAGGAGTTCCGAAACCTATTGGAGACTGTGCTTCTATGCCACGTGTGGGTGTTTCCACGAGATTGCGCTCACTACGTAAAGAGTCGAATAATCCTTGTGTGGGCGGACCTTGAGAACCCGAATAGTTGGTAGGAACGGAGCTATTAAATAGGTGTTTTTGTCCAACTGCGAAACGGTTGTGTTCATTAAGTGCACTAGAAGCCGGCGAATTTGATATGGGTGACGTTACTATATGAGAAAACAATTATGTATAAAAAATGTATATTTTAGAACTGGAAATTAACTCATACCAAAGGATATATTTCTGGCACCTTTGTTTGGCGAAAGCGTGTTGCGCGGTGTTGTTGGAATTTGATTATCTCCCATAAGAAAAGCTGGTAAGTAAGGACTGTTTGCAGCTGGACTACCGCCAGGACTTCCTAATGTCATTGGTTCCATTTTGTTATTACTACTATTATTATTAGAATTTATTTAATATTTTCAGAAATTTCCAACAACTAAAAACTTTGTAAAAATCCCATTCTTCAATTCAAACGTCAATATTGAAATCAATTGTTACCATATACGAAACTGGCAATTATCGATATTTTTCTTACCTCTTTTAAGTATTTATCGGCATATATTATACTACTAAAAAATTTATTTATTTATTTATTATAACAATATCAAATTTTTTGCAAATATAAAATAATAATGTTGAGATTGAATATAATAAAATTATTATCATTTACTTATTTACTTTATGTAATATTATAATATAATTATGATAATAAATGGTTAAGTAGTGTCATTGTGAATTGGAGATTTTAGTGCTATCTTCTGATTTATTTCATTCATTGAATTTATTAGAATATAATTACCAAAATTTTGTTTTCTTAGAATTTTCTTAAAATTGAGAATTTATTGTGTATTCGAATATTCCTTTATGACTTTATCAGAAAAACTTATACAAAATGAAGTTCCAGATTTCCTTGGGGAGGAACTTGTATTTTGTGATAAATTATGGGTCAACCGAAAGCGAAGCTTAGTAGTTCTGGCGCGCAATTTGAAATGTTACCAATTTTACCAGAAACAACTTGTCAACAGTATAGATTTGTCGGAAACTTGTTTAAAAAATGTTGCTCCAAACTTGTGTGACTATAAAGGTCCAAAAAGTAAATGGTTTAAGTTTCGGAACGAAGACTCACATAGTAGCTTAATGGACTTAAAGACTTTATCGGAAACCTCAGAACAGCAGACCTCAATATGTGGCGAAGGGCACATTACGACTGATCTGAAAATATCATTTGGAAAGTTTGTTTATACAAATTTTGAAATTTGTAAATTATATTTGTTAATACATCTTTGGGATAAATTGTTGGCTATTGCCTTGCCCGACTTCGTTTTTGTCGTGCAGTTCGAAAGTGTTCATAAACACCGTATCATACATGGTAAAGAAAAATTCGATGCTATATTAGAAATAAAATTTGAAAATGGTGACATGATATACACAAATTTTCAAGAAAATGAAAATATTAATCGCTGTTCTCTTAGCAACGGTGGTAACGATAGAAGAAATATAAAGCAGCTGTTGGAGCAAGTAAGATGTGCCAAAGCGGAACTACAATTGTATAAATCAACTACACAAAAAGAGTTTGACACTTTGCGTGATTTCCAAACATTTGGTTGTAACTATATTCGTAGCGACCAGTTAGAAGAAAAGCCGTTTATTGCCAGATGTGGTGACATTTGGTTAAGATATGTTTCGAACAATATAATGGTTCTTGGTGTACCACTGCTCAACAATTGCTCCTTAAGTAGCCTAATAATAACCAAAAACCTAAAACCAATTTTTAAGATGAAGGATACTTGTGTAGACAATATTATATATAAATATCGCATATACCAATTGAAACAAAATTTTGAAAATTTAGAAACTTTGGAAACTTTTTTTCAAACCGAAGATGAGGAATTACAAACAACACCAATTTGGTCGAAATGTGAGTTGAATCGAGTGCTGCCTTCATCCTTTGCTGTACTTTTGATTGCCATACAAACTTCCCAATTATTTTTAGTAGAAGAGTGTCCTTTACTATTACATTTTGAAGTGGAAAAGGAACATTCACATAAAATGAATCAACCGGTAAAAACAAGAACTTATGAACAACATCTCTTTTTGAAGAATTTAAATATTAACAACATAATTACGAACCGACATAAGTATAATCTTTCATTTGAGAATTCAACTTTTCATCAGGACTTTTTGGCTATGGCAATGATTAACAAAGAGTCCACACTACATATCCAATTCGAATCAAAGAAAGATGTATTTTTATTTGAGCAATTAATGGCTAAGAAGTTCAACTTCGATATTATCAAAAGAAATACAATTTTTAATGATTGTGTACAAAATGATGTTAATAACCATGAGTTTGTAGGAGATAAAGATTTACATAACAAAAAAAACTATATTTCGTGTGTATATTTCAATAAGCTTTGCACGTCAATATGGTTTGGATCGATGGCTTTAGAAGTATCACAAACAGATGAAAGTGAAGATCATAATAAAACATGGAAAGTTTATTTACATAATAACGAAAATGCTCTTAATTGTATATGCATATTACTAAAAGAGCTTACTATGCTTAATTGCAGCATAAAGAATATAGACTATTTTATTGAAAAGAAGGAAACAAGTGATGAAACTTTTCTTAATATTAAAAATGAAATTGTCAATGAATTGGATGTATTAAGGCAGATAAATGAATGTCTTGATGGTGGCAGAAAAAAAATAATTTTCGGCGAATTATTAAAAAAGCAAGTACGTTCAGATTTTTTAATGAGTGCTTGAGGCAGTTCAATACAAAACTTTTACAAATAAAGAGAAGAAAAGAGTTGACTAATGTTTATTACGACATATAAATCCAAGCACTGTACACTTTCGATGTTTATAAAACTGAATAATGATATTAATATAATTGCATATGAGTTCATAGTTTTAATATATAATAAACAAAATAAAATGTAATTCTTACATTTTTAGTCTCAGAAAATTATTTATTATATATATATTTAATTGAAATTTTCCTAAATAGGTTTTAGCAGTACCAGTTTTAAATAAATAATCCTTATGATTATGTCTTAAGAATACACGCTTATTGAACTTACTGTATGAACTCGATATATCAAATGCCGTTCTACTACCCAAGTTACAGAGTATTCAATGACAATTCAGGTCTTAAAAAATACATACAAATATATTCTCATGGCAAACAAATTATTTCAAAATGAAATATAAATGTATACATTCAAATATCGAATAACAAATAATAACTACATAAAATGTACATAAATTAAGGATAAACAAATTGTAGAGCATTTAATGGCCGTGAGGGTTAATTTAAGTGTTTAATTTTTTCGTTACTTGAATAAATAGGTTTATAATAGTTATAATTATTCCTAAATGTTTTAAGTACCATAGGTAGAAATTAATTTCCATAGATCAAATAAACAGTTAGTTCAGAACAAGTACACCGAACGTTTAAATAATGAATTTAATATTTCAAAGTTATCACAGAAATTTAAAGAATTTCTCACAAAAAAAAAAAAAAAACTTAAAATTAATGACAAATATAAGTACAATGGCATATACAATATCCATATTTAAACAAATATGAACAGAAGGAACAAAAAAATGTAATTTTATAACAAGTTAATTTGGCTTATTACATGAATTTTTTTTAATATTATTTAAAATAAAAGTATTGTGATAATTTTCAAATATACTTTTCTTAAACCGAATGTAGTTTAGGTCGTAAATCTACATATAACAAAATAACTAAGTAAATGGGTCACCTATCTTCTTGAGATCCGTGCATTTTTGGCATTTCGTTTAATCGATCTATCGAATCACCGATATATCGCTAAGCCCAACATTTCCTCTTATCCAATGGTATTCCTGATTTGTATTTTCGTGTGAACTTGTGTGTTCACGTGTATATGTGTATAAGCAATTGTGCTATTTAAGCAATTTTTATTTGTGTAAGCATGGGCGTGGACGTAGATAGATAGTGTTGTGGCAAATTATCCACTTCTACTTTGGGAGGCTCAATTTTTTCTGTGTCTAAGGTTCCGTGATGATGAACCCGTAAAAGTTGAGGAAGAGGAAAATCCCTTGAGTGAGCGCATAGCCATGGCGCGGTTGAAATGCCGTTGCGTTTTAGGCTCATAATCACTTTGAGTATGGCCGCTATTTAAACCATTATATTTATCACTGTTGTTAGATGATGTTATGATTACAATAAAAACAGCAACGACCTGTAAAATTATGTATAATATAGTATTTTGACATCTACATGATGACTTAATTGTATAAATATTTAATTTATAAGTCTGTAAACAAATATTTTGAATATGTATGCAATATATGAATATGTCACTTACCAAGGCAACGATTATGACAACTGTGTACACATGCAATGTTGATGAAGGATTATTCTCCACATCCCGTAGGGCCTTCAATATGGGTTCGTGCTGGGGATAGAGTTCAAGTGCATGTCGCAAATGCAAAATTGATTCTTGAAAATGTCCATAAGCTTTAAAAATTTCTCCAAGTGTGAAATATTGCTGCCAAGCAGACCGTCCAGGTGGTTGCATTTCTAAAGACCTGTAAAAAAGATATATATGTTAATTTCTGTCTTTACTGGACGTATTTAAATTGCATCTAGTCTACTAAGACGTAAAAACACTAGATGTGTTAATATTATAGTTCTTAATTTGGTGAAAAACATATAAATAAAATTTAAGTTGGCTGATTTTTTTGCTAACCGACACTTGTTTGTTAAACAATTAGCACACAATTTTGACTCGTACCTTCTTGTCAAGTGTATAGCATCGTCAAGATATTGAAGATTGTAAAGTACGCGCGCCAAATTCAAGAGAACTTCGGCATTTGTTGGAGACATTGCTAGAGCTCGTCTAAAGCATTCAATTGCTTGACGCGCGTCACCCACAATACGCCAGTAATTCCCAATTTGATTATACAGTTGCACTGATCTAGGCTTTTCACGCTTTGTTCTTTTGAGACGCCGTTCCAAAGCTGATATATCGAAATTTTTAAAAGAGTTCTCATCTTTAATTTTCAGAAAAAGATAAGCAACCTAATTTAAAGATTAGCAAAACACATAGAACAAATTTAATTAATATATGTATGTGTGAGTGATAAATACAATATTATTAACCTCTGGCTCTGGTATCTTGGGATGATTGAATCTTTGTCCCACTCCAATAAGATAATCGTAGTATGTAAAATTCACTGGTTTACAATCCAAAGATTCATCAGCTACCAAGGCAGTATCAACATTAGTTACAGTTGGTGTATCGGAAGTACCCGTAATGGATGAAGATTTTTTGTTTTCTACTTCCGTGCCGTTAGATTCTTGTTTTTCAGCATCACTTTCATTGCACCGTTTTGATAATGTTGCCAAAGTGTCTATAGAATTTTCAGGTGATTCGCGTACCCACCCGTATCCCACATTGTTTCCCTCACTGTGGTCTGCATCTGTGATACCTGATCTAGAACCTGTACTTGCGCCCAGTGTCAAAGTAGACGCAATGATATAAAATACTTCGTCTTGTGCATAGACATCAGCATTAGCGTCAAACAATGGTATGCTAAACTCTTCAAGCATTGTGTTATCTGCCTTTCCTTGAGTATCGGAAATGTGTCCTGTTATTTTGCCACTATCTGTATTTAACTTCCATAAAGTGGATGTGCGTGAACTCGTCATTTTAAATTGCCAACAAAGAGCCACGATTGTCAGATAGACAACCATCCGCATCATATGCTTATTTTTTACACTGAAGGTTCTCGCCAAAAAAATTTAATTCTAGCAAATACCAATAAAGATGAAACTAAATTTCCATAAATATATTCCCAAATGTCAATTTTACTTTCAAACTCACCACAGATGTGATTATGAAAACAAAAATAAAAGTGGGGAAAAATTAAAATATTAATGACCCATAAAATAAAAAAATTATATGCGTATGATGTACTAAATGAAAAATGTTTATTATAATGGAGATCTTTATGTTTTTGTGATGTTAAAATGTGCAAACGAAACAAAAAATTTTATTTACTAGGCTTATGCTCAACGTTTGGCAACTCTCCTGCAGTGGTGAAACTATGCCATTATAGAGATGCCACTCTTATTGTACTAAAGTGTGTTCTATTCAAGGAGTTTAAGGATTCAATGGACGAAATAAACACATGTCACATAAAATCAATTAAAATTTATATCATTTTATATATATTACACCCCTTATGTAGGAATATTTTAATAATTATAATAGCCCTTGCATTTCATTCATGAATTGCATATAGGCATCGTCCTTTGTAGCCGCCTTATTTGCTTCTGCAGTTTGAATGGTTGGTTCTTGAATCATCTTAGTTCGCGTACCAGGTTTTCGTGTTTCCTCCCTCTTTATACGTAATGTCGATGGCACGAATCGAGTAACATCAGCACTCAAATTCCTAAAAATAAAATATTTTAAATACACATACATACATACGCAACAACTTATAAAATAAATATATGATAATTTACCTAATCTGTGGTTTGGCTGTTATAGTAGTTACACCTTTACTTTGATCTTTATGCAATTGCTGTTGATTTTTATGGTGGTGTGCCATTCGAGGTGGCATACCAGGAGGAGGTCCAGGAGGCATGCGTATACCCATTCTAGGTGGCATACCACCCAAACCATGTAGCCGTGGACCAGGTGGTGGACCTGGCGGCATACGTATACCAAAGTTATGCAGAGCTCCAGGTGGTCGTAATGGTGGAGGCCTCAATATCATCGATGGTGCCAAACTGGCTACAGGAGGCATAGGTGGAGCGGGAACAGAGAGATGTGGACCGACATGCGGGGGCACAGGCGGCAAAGGTATTGTGACAGGAACAGATGTAGATGCATGAATTGTAGCAGCTGCAACTTGTAAATTTGGTGGACTACTTGTTTCCTTTCGCTTTCTTTTAGGAGATTGTATAGCATCTTCACTTACTTCCCCACTATCTGAACTGTCCGAAGTGCGACTACTTGCAGGTGCACTATCGTCATCGTCAGAATTTTCAGATTTTTTAGGTTTCTCGTCTTCATCAGACGAAGACGCTTCATCCCCGCGCAAAGCAGCCTCTCGCTCCTTTTCTTTCTTTTTGTGTACATTTTCCATTTCCTTCATAAATTCATCAATATTTTGACCTGAGATAGCTAGCATCCGTTGCTGCAAAGAATTTGGCTTACTTAATGATTTTGACTTTGAAGCTTTTAATTTTGGATTATAATCTTTCACATCAACTTCATCGTCTTCGGCATCTGTGTCTAAGTCATTCATTTGGAAAAGAATAGGTGGCGGTCCAGGCGGAACACCTAAGAGCTCTTTCTTTTTGACATCATTAGTTTTGTCAGGTGGTTTTGTAGTCTAGGTAACAATATAGATATTACAAACAATATTTTAGTTTAATTTTTAGAAATCACATACCGCCTCTTGACTTTTTTTTATAATACCAGGTGGCGCCCCAGGGGCAAATGGTGGCAAGGATAATGACGTTGGTGGAGGTGGTAATCTGTTGGTGACATGGAACGTTAAAGCGGTCGTAGAACTAGCATTGGAACCCTGGGTTGAGGCTGGTAGAGGGATTTCGTCAATTTGTACACTCTGTGCATGCTTTACACTTTCATAATATTGTTGCTTTTTGAGTCGTTTTTTTTCATACTCCACTTCTTTACGTTTTAAGTCAGCCCAATGCTCGGGTTCATCATTGTGCTATAATTGAATGTTGTATTTAATTTGCTTGTATTTTATGTAAGAACTAATAATAACTCACATAAAGACGCATCACACGATCAAAAGTCTCCTTCAACTTCTTCCTCTTATCCCGAAGAACTTTTTCATTTAACGGTGACGGTTGCAATACATTATACTCTATAATATAACGGTATCTAATTTAGGCACTAGAAAAAAGTAAGTATAGATTACAAACCCATTTCATCAATTTTTTCCATTTCTTCCAATATTTGACCCGGGTCTTTATTTTTTAGGACAGCTGCTCGGACCATTTGTCGTTGTCGTTTATTTTTCTTCAGCTCTTTTTTACGCGCTTCCTTTCCTGAAAACAATTAGAAGCATGTACAAATGTACCATAGAGACTTTAAGTAAACTTGTATGAAAATATACATACTTGCTTGATCAGTAGGATTCATATATTTCCCACTTTTAGTGGTGTTAATAGAACGCCGTCCCATTGTTCCTATTTAAATTGCTATTTTTAATGTATAAATGTTAATTTTTATAGACAATAAATCTTAAAGTCTTTTATACACCGGATTACTTTGCTAAGCAAAGTTTGCTGTCAAACGAAATGAAAATATTGACTCGATATTGATATCGATGTGTTGTGCTGCCACTCCGTCCAAAATTATTGTAAATGGTCGGGATAATTCATTCTTGATATCGATAAATTATTAAAGAAAGCAATCCTGCTTAAGAAGAAGCCAGAAATGGTTTTCACCAACGCTTTGTATTTGAATTTGTTTTGTGTAGTGTGATTACATTCGACGTTAATACCTGATATTTTGATAACAAAATGGACGGAGCACAAAAATATAAACTAATAACCTGCGTTGATCCCACTAAAATCAATGTACCTATAAGAAATAGTAAGTTCAGATTTAGATTTGTGAACTGTACATCTTTACAAAAGACAAGTAACTGAATATTTTCTGTTATAGGATTTGCAAAACTTACACTGTCAAATAAAAAGAAACAACAGGACACATTAAAAACGTGTGAAGAATGCATTCCAGGTGATGTGGAGCCAATAAAACGAGTTAGTCGCAATCTTTTAGAAATCATGGATGATCTAGCTCCTGGCAGTTCCAAGACTATCGCAGTACATAAAAGTGTTACTTCTGCATCCACTTTGTCCAATTTAACCGAATTTTCTGCAACGGATGGGAAGAGTGAAAATCTTGACACTGAGAATGGTTACTTACATGGAAATATTGGAGTAGCTTCCACAATTTCCGACATTCCTCACTATGTTAATCCCCTGTTGCTTAGTGATAGCAATGGAAGTAAAGCAAACGAACATGATTCTTTAAATAATGATATATCAATGAAGAATACCGATGATATGCAACCTTTACAAGTGAGTGACTATAATCACACGACTGCAGAGTATTTACGGGAATATAATATATCGACACTAACAAACGACCTTTCAAAAATGGCCGTGAGTGCGGAGCAGTTAACAGATATTGAAAATGATGGAATTATTAAAGAAACTACGTTATTGGTTTCTACAGAGAGTCAGCGAATGAGTTGTGACTTGGAACAACATAAACTGCAGATAAGCAAAATAAATTCCCGAGGTAAAAACCAAATTCCTGAAAATGCTGAAGTGTCCAAATCTGGTTGTATATCATTGTTATCAACAGACGATAGTTGCAGTGCCATAACCATAAGTGATAGCACTGTTTCTGAATGTACGGATTTCAACTTTATGACATCTGATATACCTGAAAGTAGTCATTCTGCTGATGCCTTCATTCCAAATACATTTAGTAACGAAAAAGCAGATCGGATGGAAGCATTTTTACGAGATGTTTCGCAGCAGCGCAGAGAATTAGAAGACAATCACAAAATTATGGAAGATAATTTTAACTCTTTAAGATATGTTGCTGCAGTTACTCCTGAAAATAATATTGAAATAAATAATGCCTACCAAATTCATGGTGATTTGGCGTATGCGGCCACAGAATCCATGACTTCTATTGCAAGCGACCTGCTAGATAGAGATGAATATGTCAGAATTTCGAAAACAATTGTTCAGGCAGACTCATTTTTGAAAAATGACACTTTATCAATGAGCAAAATAAAAACAGAAGAATTTTCAATTCATAGTGAAAGGGAAAGAAGTGCTGGAGGAGACCCCCGACGTCTAGCTCATGAAGAAACTGAGTTAAACTCGCCTATGTTAAAGGAGGAAGAAAACAATTCGATAGTGTGTAGTGAAAAAAGTTCCATTTCCCATATTAGTAACGTCGATTTGCCCGAAGATTCAGTTATTATATCTGAGACGTCCAGCGAAGATATGAATATTCCTTCAGTCAACACTAGCAATAGTAGCGGTAAATGTAATCGAACTGGTAAGTGCAAGTTGTTTTATACACAAAAGTATGTTTTAACATTATATTTGTTATTTTAATATAATTTTCAAAAGATGAGCAGAACCAATCATCACCACCGCCAATAAGTATCGGTAATATAAATATTTCTGCCAAGATTAATATAAAAATTTCAATTTCTCAATTGGAAAGTCTGGAAGATGAAAGTGTCAATAACGATAGCAATAGTGAAGAAGAATGTAATAGAGTTAATGAAAATAGTAAAAATGTAACAACAACCGTATTGGCATCTAAAGATCAAGCATTTGACACACCGTGCAATGAGCAAAAGCAACATAAAAGTAGCACAAATCCATCCGACTCCATTGTAAATAGTAATAATAACGAAGAAAATTCGGATGAAGAAGAACCAGATGTGAATTTTCTAACTCACGCTGAAAGACTTCTCACCCAAGTATACGGGAAAGCATGGAAAACACCAGAAGTAATACGCACTCTGAAACGTACCAGCCGCACTCCAAAAAAAATGGACTCTACACAATCACCACAAACATCTAACAAACAGTCTTCATTTAAGGAAACAGAATCAGAATCGCATAATTTGGTCAACACTACTGGCAGAAACAAGATGAATCAAAGTGTGGTAGAAAGCGCCCTCGATGATTTTTCAATTTGTACGTCCTAACTTAATTATTAACAAAAGAGTAAAAAATGTGAATTTTACTAAATTATTATTAAATTTATTTTAAAGTTCGTCGCGATATTGTTCAAACAAATTTGGACTCTACTCGTTATATGACCCCTAATTTACATAAGGATCAAGTTACATCCGCTCAAGATAAAAATTTTAATAGCGAACCACGTTTTAATAGGCAGCGAAAAGAACATCAGGGGCAAGACTTTAAATTACCAATAACCGAAGTAAAAAGTAAATGTCCAACGATAAAACGACAACAAAATATTGTGGCAGCAGCTGAACGTTGGCGTCAATTGGTCGATGTAGATAGCGGTACGTCTGGGGACAATGCTTCTGATGACGAAACATTAGATAAAACGCCAACACACGATGATTCGCCTAATCTCAATATGAAGAATAAATCTGATGAATGGAGCCCACCGTCTGATCAAAGCGATGACAGTGACTATGAAATCTCACAACCCAAAAAAGGCTCCAAAGGAAACGCTACAAAAGAACAAAGTAAGAAGTCAACTAAAACTAAAGATGCGAGTGATTCTACAATATCTCGTCGTGTGAAAACGAAGAAAAAAGATGATATAATTTACTTAGATTTATCTAAAGATGAAGTAACCATACAAGAAGGTGAAACAAATTCTCCATTGGCAAATAATGGTAATATAACTTAACATTATAATTATAAAAATTGAAATTTTTTATTTTCTGTGAATATTTGCGGCTTAAGATGCGAATTTTAATACCCATTTGCAAAATATTTTGAGGACTTGCAAAGCGACCGACAGGGCAAAAATAGCAGCCACTCCAACGACTGGTGGAAAATCAAAACGAAAGTTATTCACTGCAAATTTTGGAGAAGAAGATGTTGACTTAACCATTGGCGTGGACGGGGTCCAACCGCGAACTCCTGTTAGACGTGTTCCAACAACTGATGAGGAAATACTTTCACACGATATGGAACGAGTAAATATAAGAGATGGTCTAGAAAACTTTGAAATATTTAATAAACATTTGGAAGCAATAAAACGCGGAAGTCCTGTTTTCAATATGACTCCAGAAAAGTCAACTGGTAATTCTATAAAATATTTAATTTTATAAGATTTATATTTTTTTTAAATGAATTTAGACTCTCCTAATCAAACGAAACCTTCAAAAATATTGAGGGAGAGAAATAAGATTTCAGAACAAATGTTCCCTACACTTAAAAACAAATACGGCTTTCTTAAATCCCTTGATGGTAAATATTTAAATATTTTTGTAGAAAAATATAATTTTAGATACATTTTTAGTATGTGTGGCCAAATCTCTTTGTGATCCAAAAGCGCTATTTTACCGCGAGAATTATCGTACAAAGAAGGAAGAACTGGCAAATTTGCTCTACGAACTCTATAATGAGAAATTATTTCAAAATAAACTAGAAGTGCCACTTCAATGGAATAAGAAACTGTGCAATACAGCTGGAAGGTGTTTAAATAAGAAAAAGTATGTAGTAATCTAATATATGCATATATATAATTCTTTATTATATATATATAATTTTTTTTATCTATTGTAGAATGGGCACCTGTCTCTTATACACATCTAGATGTGTATAAGAGACAGCATGAGTTGTGTCATGCTGCTACTTGGATATTTAATGGGGAAGGCGGTCATGGCAGTACTTGGAAGCAATGGTATTATATAGTATAGTTTTTCATTTACTATTTACTATTTATTAAAAAAATAAAAATCAACGGATATGAATTCCAATTTAAATAATGTTACAAATATACATACACATAAAAATATTTTTTTTTACCTTCTAGAAACGATAATAACATAGACATTTCTTTTTCAGGGCATTGAGAGCTAACCAGGTTTTCCCAGAAATTCCGAAGATCGGTGTGTGCCATCAGTATGATATCGAATATAAATACACTTACAAATGCACCTTATGCGGCGCAAAGTATGTATATATATATAATAAGATATTTCTTGATAATATAAGCAAAACTTTTTCTCACAGATCGCACGCTCACTCAAAATCGAAGAAAGTAGAAAATATAAGGTGCTCTTTTTGCCATGGCGCCATTGAGATATTTTTAAATAAAAAGGATAAAGATGGCAATATTTTGCCCACACCAGTTCGCGAGCCAACGGGTTTTGCTAAGTTTGTCAAGGACAATTATAAACTATATAAACGCCCCGATCTCAAACATGCTGATGTTATGAAGAAACTAAGTACTGAATTCGCCTCTTTAAAAATACCAGAGTAAAGTAATAAAGTTGTTGGGAAGTTTTAATAAGAATAACTTAAGTTTATTCTTGCATAAAATTTGTATTTTACATGTATTTATGTTATTACTATATTTGTTAACTATAACTGAAAAATAAAAAACATATTTTTATGTCTTTTAGCGATTTTAAAAATTATAAATACACTTTTAACAGCACTTTTTGCATAGTCTTTGCGTTATTTGCTCATCGCTATTAACATCTGTAAGCAGAACTTCACAAGTTTCAGACAAATTTGCCCCGAGACATATTTGCATTGCCTCCAACTCTGCGAGCATATCTGATATACGCTCTGGAGTTAAAATATCAAATGGCCAATGCTCTTCGCGGATCAGCCTGCTCACTAAATACATTTTTAGGTCGCCTGAATCATCCACGACCAACATTTTCTGTATATTTAGTTGTTCCTCATCTATACATACGAACATTATCCGTTTTTGGTGTGGAGAGCGATGAACTCCCCACAGCGTTGTAGGCAAAACTACCTCGAAAACACTATCAAAGAGGTTGTCAAAGTAATCCACCTCTGTTATTAGATTAGAACAGTTGACAAGGTTTTCGGTTTTATTGTCAGTTAAACTGCTTTCGCTATTTTCTTTATCTTGTAGAATAATAATTCCATCATCTCTATCCAGATTTTGGTTACACTCATTAGATAAGTCTTCAAAACTTTGCGACTCAAATTGCTCAGCGTCCTCTTCTAGAAATTCGGGCGTTCTGTGCAAAATATCCGCAACGGCTGTAGGAACCTTGGATTCATGATGCACTTTTATAATTTCAACACTGCGCACACATGCCTTTTCACAATTCTCTTCAGGTACGGCATCTTGGTTACCTGCTAAGTTTAATTGTGCAATGGATCTTTTATTTAAGGCGTCAGTATCTTTAGATTGCTTTAATACATGTGATTTATGATTATTTATTGATTTGGTTTCTCGCTCGTTGTTTTCAA